>NC_134404.1:230934767-231234767 GCF_038048845.1 Mixophyes fleayi | reverse complement strand
GCTGAAGCTGCTGCCACTAGTCATGACATAGACGATGAAATGCCATCAACGTCGTCTTCCAAGCCCGATGCCCAATCTCGTAGTACCGGGCATGTAAAATCCAAAAAGCCCAAGTTAAGAAAAAGTAGCAAAAAGAGAAACTTAAAATCATCTGAGGAGAAACGTAAAGTTGCCAATATGCCATTTACGACACGGAGTGGCAAGGAACGGCTTAGGCCCTGGCCCGTGTTCATGACTAGTGGTTCAGCTTCACCCACGGATCTTAGCCCTCCTCCTCCTCCCCCCCCTACAAAAAATTGAAGAGAGTTATGCTGTCAGCAACAAAACAGCAAACAACTCTGCCTTCTAAAGAGAAATTATCACAAATCCCCAAGGCGAGTCCAAGGATGTTGGTGGTTGTCAAGCCTGACCTTCCCATCACTGTACGGGAAGAGGTGGCTCGGGAGGAGGCTATTGATGATGTAGCTGGCGCTGTGGAGGAACTTGATGATGAGGATGGTGATGTGGTTATTGTAAATGAGGCACCAGGGGGGGAAACAGCTGATGTCCATGGGATGAAAAAGCCCATCGTCATGCCTGGTCAGAAGACCAAAAAATGCACCTCTTCGGTCTGGAGTTATTTTTATCCAAATCCAGACAACCAATGTATGGCCATATGTAGCTTATGTAAAGCTCAAATAAGCAGGGGTAAGGATCTTGCCCACCTAGGAACATCCTCCCTTATACGTCACCTGAATAACCTTCATAGTTCAGTGGTTAGTTCAGGAACTGGGGCTAGGACCCTCATCGGTACAGGGACACCTAAATCCCGTGGTCCAGTTGGATACACACCAGCAACACCCTCCTCGTCAACTTCCTCCACAATCTCCATCAGATTCAGTCCTGCAGCCCAAGTCAGCAGCCAAACTGAGTCCTCCTCAATACGGGATTCATCCGAGGAATCCTGCAGCGGTACGCCTACTACTGCCGCTGCTGCTGTTGCTGCTGTTAGTCGGTCATCTTCCCAGAGGGGAAGTCGTAAGACCGCTAAGTCTTTCACAAAACAATTGACCGTCCAACAGTCGTTTGCCATGACCACAAAATACGATAGTAGTCACCCTATTGCAAAGCGTATAACTGCGGCTGTAACTGCAATGTTGGTGTTAGACGTGCGCCCGGTGTCCGCCATCAGTGGAGTGGGATTTAGAGGGTTGATGGAGGTATTGTGTCCCCGGTACCAAATCCCCTCGAGATTCCACTTCACTAGGCAGGCGATACCAAAAATGTACAGAGAAGTACGATCAAGTGTCCTCAGTGCTCTAAAAAATGCGGTTGTACCCACTGTCCACTTAACCACGGACATGTGGACAAGTGGTTCTGGGCAAACGAAGGACTATATGACTGTGACAGCCCACTGGGTAGATGCATCCCCTTCCGCAGCAACAGCAACAGCTGCATCAGTAGCAGCAACTACAAAATGGCGGCTCGTGCAAAGGCAGGCAACATTGTGTATTACAGGCTTTAATAAGAGGCACAACGCTGACAACATATTAGAGAAAATGAGGGAAATTATCTCCCAGTGGCTTACCCCACTTAGACTCTCATGGGGATTTGTGGTGTCAGACAATGCCAGTAACATTGTGCGGGCATTAAATATGGGCAATTTCCAGCACGTCCCATGTTTTGCCCACACCATTAATTTGGTGGTGCAGCATTACCTCAAGAGTGACAGGGGTGTGCAGGAGATGCTTGCGGTGGCGCGCAAAATTGCTGGACACTTTCGGCATTCAGCCAGTGCCTACCGCAGACTAGAGGCACATCAAAAAAGCATGAACCTGCCCTGCCATCTCCTCAAACAAGCGGTTGTGACGCGCTGGAACTCCACCCTCTATATGCTGCAGAGGATGGAGGAGCAGCAAAAGGCCATTCAGGCCTACACAGCCACCTACGACATAGGCAAAGGAGTGGGGATGCGCCTCAGTCAAGCACAGTGGAGACTGATTTCCGTGTTGTGCAAGGTTCTGCAGCCATTTGAACTTGCCACACGAGAAGTCAGTTCCGACACTGCCAGCTTGAGTCAGGTCATTCCCCTGATCAGGCTGTTGCAGAAGCAGCTGGAGAAAGTGAGGGAGGAGCTGGTAAGCCATTGCGATTACACCAAGCATGTAGCTCTTGTGGATGTAGCCCTTCGTACGCTTTGCCAGGATCCGAGGGTGGTCACTCTTTTAAAGTCAGAGGAATACATTCTGGCCACCGTGCTCGATCCTCGGTTTAAAGCGTATGTTGTGTCTCTGTTTCCGGCGGACACAAGTCTACAGCGGTGCAAAGACCTGCTGGTCAGGAGATTGTCCTCTGAAGAGGACCGTGACATGCCAACAGCTCCACCCTCATTTTCTTTCACATCTATGGCTGCGAGGAAAAAGCTCAGTTTTCCCAAAAGAGGCACTGGCGGGGATGCTGATAACATCTGGTCCGGACTGAAGGACCTGCCAACCATTGCAGACATGTCTACTCTCGCTGCATTGGATGCTGTCACAATAGAAAAAATTGTGGATGATTACTTTGCTGACACCATCCAAGTAGACATGTCAGACAGTCCATATTGTTACTGGCAGGAAAAAAAGGCAGTTTGGAAGCCCCTGTACAAACTGGCTCTATTTTACCTGAGTTGTCCCCCCTCCAGTGTGTACTCGGAAAGAGTTTTTAGTGCAGCGGGGAACCTGGTCAGTGAGCGGCGAAGGAGGTTGCTTCCTCAGAACGTTGAAAAAATGATGTTTATAAAAATGAATAATCAATTCCTCAATGAAGTACAGCACTGCCCTCCAGATACTACAGAGGGACCTGTGGTTGTGGAGTCCAGCGGGGACGAATTGATAATGTGTGATGAGGAGGAAGTACACACTGTAGGGGGAGAGGAATCAGAGGTTGAGGATGAGGACGACATCTTGCCTCAGTAGAGCCTGTTTAGTCTGTACAGGGAGAGATGAATAGCTTTTTTGGTGTGGGGGCCCAAACAAACCAATCATTTCAGCCAAAGTTGTTTGGTAGGCCCTGTCGCTGAAATGATTGGTTTGTTAAAGTGTGCATGTCCTATTTCAACAACATAAGGGTGGGTGTGAGGGCCCAAGGACAATTCCATCTTGGACCTTTTTTTTTTGCATTATATGACCAATCAACAGTCGTTTGCCATGTTCAAAAAGTAAAACCAAATTTAAAAAAATTCAAGAAATTAAACCAAAAGTAAAATGCCGTGTCATAATTTAAAACAAGAGGTATTGACGTGCTCTAAAACTACTGTATTGTTGTTTATATTTTATAAACACTACACTTGAAAGCTTGAGTCTTTCAATAAAAAAGTAACTGTCCATTGCACGAATATTTGCAACAGGGACAATTTTAGGGTTAAGAAAGTCAACTAATAACACTTTGACGCTGTCTGTCTTTATAAACACTACACTTGGAAGTTGGAGGAGGTATTGTGGCCCCGGCACCAAATTTACTACCGGGGCCACTCCACTGTGCAGTCCATATTTAGGTGTATCAGATATTAAACAACGGTGACAGTTGATGCCCAATTTTTTAATTATATTGTGGCCTCGGTACCAAATTGTGTACCGGGGCCACCACACTACGCAGTCCATACCTTTTTTGGTGGAATTCTGACACGTGGAGGGTTTTTTAATTATATTGTGGCCTCGGTACCAAATTGTGTACCGGGGCCACCACACTACGCAGTCCAGATACTTGTTTGGTGGAATTCAGACCAGTTGAGGGTTTTATTATTATATTGTGGGGACCACTCTATCTATACCACACTACAACTCTATACCACTCTATTTAATACTTTAATTCTATTTAATACTTTAATTCTATTTAATACTTTAATTCTATTTAATACTTTAATTCTATTACTAATTACCATAAAGAGGAACTGCCGCTTCTATTTAATACTTTAATTCTATTAGTAGTTACCATAAAGAGGAACAAAATAAACCAATTTTACCAAAAGTATAATATGACTTAGACTTACAAACACTACACTTGAAAGATGGTGCCTTTAAATGAAAAAGTCAGTCTTCATTGCACGACTATGTGCAACAGGGACAGTTTTTTGGTTTACAAAGTCAACCAATAACACTTCGACCCTGTCTGTCTTTAACATACTTGATGGGATCTCAATGACGAATTGTCTGTACCATGTTTGGAGGAGGTATTGTGGCCCCGGTATCAAATTGGGTACCGGGGCCACCCCACTACGCAGTCCAGATACTTGTTTGGTGGAATTCAGACCAGTTGAGGGTGTATTTATTTTATTGTGGCCCCGGCACCAAATTTACTACCGGGGCCACTCCACTGTGCAGTCCATATTTAGGTGTATCAGATATTAAACAACGGTGACAGTTGATGCCCAATTTTTTAATTATATTGTGGCCTCGGTACCAAATTGTGTACCGGGGCCACCACACTACGCAGTCCATACCCTTTTTTGGTGGAATTCTGACACGTGGAGGGTTTTTTAATTATATTGTGGCCTCGGTACCAAATTGTGTACCGGGGCCACCACACTACGCAGTCAAGATAGATAGATGCGTATCATAGATAAAGTACATTCAGTGGTGTGGGGCAAATTGAAAAATATTCAAAATGCACTGACATTATCAAAAACAAGAGGTTGTCACACGCTAAAACTCCAACATGTATATGATGGAGAGGATGGAGGAGCAGCCGTATGTGTAGTGTAATGCAGACCTGTTGAAGGTTTTTTATATATTTTATTGTGGTGCCCAGTGCCCACTCCTCTACGCAGTCCAGGTACATTTATTGGTGCGAATCATAAAAGTTCAGGGTTTTTAATATATATTGTGGTGACCCACTCCTCTACGCAGTCCAGGTACATTTATTGGTGCGAATCAAACAAGTTGATGGTTTTCTTATTATATATATTGTGGTGACCCACTCCTCTAGGCAGTCCAGGTACATTTATTGGTGCGAATCATAAAAGTTCAGGGTTTTTAATATATATTGTGGTGACCCACTCCTCTACGCAGTCCAGGTACATTTATTGGTGCGATTCATAAAAGTTCAGGGTTTTTAATATATTGTGGTGACCCACTCCTCTACGCAGTCCAGGTACATTTATTGGTGCGATTCATAAAAGTTCAGAGTTTTTAATATATTGTGGTGACCCACTCCTCTACGCAGTCCAGGTACATTTATTGGTGCGATTCATAAAAGTTCAGGGTTTTTAATATATATTGTGGTGACCCACTCCTCTACGCAGTCCAGGTACATTTATTGGTGCGAATCAAACAAGTTCAGGGTTTTTAATATATATTGTGGTGACCCACTCCTCTACGCAGTCCAGAAAGATACCTTGTTGCAACGTTTTGGACTAATAACTATATTGTGAGGTGTTCAGAATACACTGTAAATTAGTGGAAATGCTTGTTATTGAATGTTATTGAGGTTAATAATAGCCTAGGAGTGAAAATAAGCCCAAAAACTTGATTTTTAAACTTTTTATGTTTTTTTCAAAAAAAATCCGAATCCAAAACCTTAAATCCGAACCGAGACCTTTCGTCAAGTGTTTTGCGAGACAAATCCGAACCCCAAAAATAACGAAAATCCGGATCCAAAACACAAAACACGAGACCTCAAAAGTCGCCGGTGCACATCCCTAATTATAATGAGCTAAGAGTTGTAAAAAAATCGCTTGATCACATGATTCTCCCCTTAGTTTCACATAAACTACAAGTTGTCACCCAGGATTGGAGGAGAAATATTGGTGGCTAGTGTCCTTTGGTGTGGTGGGCTGGGTCAATCCTCATCCTGTGTAATGGTTACACATTTTCACAAAAGTGTGTGACGACAGGCAGAGAGTGAGAAGAAGGAAGGAAATGTTTAATATATTGTGTGTGTGTGTGTGTGTGTGTGTGTGTGTGTGTGTGTGTGTGTGTGTGTGTGTGTGTAATATATAATTTTATTTTTATTTTTTTAAACACTTAAATGTGTTTTTTTTAAAAAAACAAAAACATATTATATATTTTTTTTTCCTTTTCAGAAGACCCAATAGTGAGGTTAACAACTGGCTCTCCCCTGCACATGAACACTATTAGATCCAGTATTGTTTAGAGCTAATAACAGTTTATATGTATGTATGCTGCTATTAGGTCCAGGTTACACTGGCTCTAATACTGTAGTAGAGGAGATCCACTGCAATCTATTGAGATACTACACACAAGCATTCCTTTGCCACTGAATGCATAAGTGCTTTGCGGCTTATCGGTGAATGATCCTCTTTCTCCCACTGTCAGACCGAGTCCAATTATGGCAGCCTGTAAGACCGACACCATTCCCAACAGAAAAATATACATTGATTTACAGATATAGTGCTTTACTTTTAATGTGGGAGGAAAACCAGCTAGATCCTTGGCAAAATCATGTTCAGTGAGGCGGAAGGGGGGGTGAGGGGGGGTCAATTTTAAGATGTGCAAATAGAATTAGTTGGTAGTGCAAGCTCAACTCCCATTGCACTGTAAGAAAATGCTACCAATTGTTTGAGTGCTGCATTTTCACTGCATGCAAACAAAAAAATTGCAATTACATCCCTTATGTCGGAGAATGATTTATACAGGTGCAAATGAAACTCAGAGCCTCTAGCCCAATATAAATATACTGTAGCAAGCTTGAACCAGGTTAAATGTCCAATAACCCCCAAAATTAAAATGTATAGATATGAACTTAGAATACATTGTTTTGTGTTAATTTGATGTTCTGCCGCAGCTCTGCCAAAAAGTTAAGTATTCCCTCCACAGTTCATAAAAGACAGGAAATACTCTCCCTATGTCTTTAGAACATTGTTTTAATGGAATCGGGTGCTGGTCAAAAGGCGGAGAATAATCATTTCAGTTATTCTGCTATCATATATGATCACCTTTTGTATGAATCAAGCAATCCACAAAGTGAGTTTCTGCAAATGAAGACTGCCAAGTTTTCAGTCACTATGTCTGCCATGTTAGAGAAGCATACCGCCCCCAATATGGTAACCTGCTGCAAAGGATTGAAAGACAGCATGATGATTATGTAACAAGTATATTATATGAAACAGCGTTTGATATACTAATGTCAAATAGTCTATTTACTTGCACTTTATTAGACCTAATATTGTATTCTTAAGGACTTTGCACAATGCGTTAATTTTCTAATTTCATAAGAAATGCAATTAAGAAGTATATGTTAATAGTGCTCTGCTTTACATACCTACTATTTTTAATGCACTTTTTAACACTGATATAGTTATTGTAATATTTGTAATACAGCTTATTGTTTCTCCCCCTTATTTAAGAATGTCTGATGTATTTATTACTTATGCTTAATTCCCGTAAATTAATTTGTACTTTATTAGCTTATTTTTATTTTTCCCCGGGTTCATGCCACATCTCCTGGAGTCATACCTGGTGCTTCTGCAAAACCAGGCCACTCTTAGCCATCCTCCACACCTCTAAATTCATTGCTGTATTGCGTCGCTCATCACTGTTCTGTTGTGCTTACCTACAAACGTTCCGGGACTGTCCCATCTAAATCAGGACAGTTAGGAGGTATGCCTTGTGGTTCCACTTGTCTCATGTGAGGCTTGTGAAAAATATTTTTCTTACTAGTAGTACTGATGTACCACACTTGGGCTAAAAGCTCAACTTTTATAGCACCACCTGTAGGATGTGAATGCACTATAGTTTCTTCAAGTTCTATTGTAAAAGTAGATACCAATTTTACAATGCAATTTTTGTTTGCAGAGGAGCCTGCTCTTACTTTGTAGCTGCTCATAGTCACTAGGGAGTGGCTTAAAAACCCTTCTTTCCCTTCCCATGTTTTCTGTCAGATTGCTTCAATAACATAATATAGCTGTGAATTTGTTTTTCCTTCCATATATGTTGCTATAGCAGCATATTAATTATATTTGAGACCTTTTTAAGCATCCAGAACTATATATAGCATTGTTGAATCTTTTTGATATCTTATGGCTTCAAGGCCTAAACTTTGAAATAAAATGGAGAACTCTGAAATATAATTGTAACTCTAAATGTACATGACTCTTATTTGCTTTGTCTTTTTCTATTTGCTAGAGCTCAAAGGTACTAGCAAAAAAGGAATTATCCTATGTGCCTGTAATTGGCTGGATGTGGTACTTCTTGGAGATTGTGTTCTGTAAACGAAAATGGGAAGAAGATCGGAAAACAGTTATACAGTGTTTACGAAATCTTAGGGATTACCCTGAGCATTTTTGGGTAAGTTAAATCAAAATAAAAGTGTGCTGGTATGTATCTTAGGTCTTTCCTTGGATAAAACATAAACCATCTTTGAGTAACAAGTCTCACATGCTCCTACCCAGTACATGTCCAATATTCCTATTTTTATTCTTAAAGGTAAACAAAGAATTATTTTTCATCTTTTGTTAGTTCTACGCAAACAAAATAAATAACAGTGCCATCATAGCATAATAAAGTAGACCTCATCACATTCTAATATATACTCGCCAAAGTTTTCATTGTTTTACGCGGGGGCTGGCTCGTAAGGAACGCATCTGCCCCCTGGGCCGGTGCCATAGTGTTCTACCTTGGGCTAGGTCATTAGGCGCTGTAAATTTACTTTTCTTTAAAATGCACCTAATGGATTGCTGAGCCGAGTCTCACCCCAGGCTAAATTTTACTAGCTAACCCCTGTTTGATGGCATTTTTTATGAGATGCAATATCATATGTTTCTTTGAATTCACAATGTACCTATCCGTTTGCTTTCTTGCCACTTGCAAACTTGATTAAACTTTAAAACCCAAAATAAAAGTTTCCACATGTCTAGCGTGTTGCAGGATCTCTTTTCTGCCCTTTATTTGCATACCAGGACTATTTGAATAGAATTGTATTATGAGCTTTACTCACTTGTAATGCACATATGCCCTACTTCCCGGACTCACAGGTTTGCTGAAAGACATCAGGTGAATTCCAATTTGAAGAGTATAATGAAAATCAATATAGACAAAGTTCTCATGCATATTGTGTCCATTTCACGTAAATGTAAAAATTATGTAACCGTTATGATCTGTATGCGTTCTCTACAGTGCTGCAGAAATGATTTGAGCTTAAAAATGACTAAATGTTGATAAGTTGGAATATATATAAATATATATATTATACAATCACAACTTTTTCTTTTCAGTTTCTAATTCATTGTGAGGGCACGCGATTCACAGAAAAGAAGCATGTTATCAGCATGCAAGTTGCAGAGTCAAAGGGCCTTCCTAAGCTGAAGTATCATCTTTTGCCCAGAACAAAAGGATTCGCAGTCACTGTGCAAAGTTTGAGAAATGTAGGTAAGGAAAGCAACTTAGAGACTATTTTTTCTTGTAACGATACAGATAATGTCACTGGGATATACTTTCCTATGAAAAAAAATATTATTTTTAAAAAATAGTTTGTTACTAAAGACTGCTTAATAATTAAATTGTTGAGTGTATAAAATATTAAGTAGGACTTGAAAGGGTTCATTTTAATCTACCCATTTAAATTTTATATTCTTTTTTGGGACACTTTTAGTAACCTGTTAGATTAGCTAGGTAAAACCATCAAAATCATGAAAAATACACTTACCATAATGATTCCTTGGTGACTTTTATATATTGAGAACAACCCCAGAAATGCTCTCATTAGGTGTATCTGTCTAGTTCCAAGTATTGATAAACTAAATTTGTTTTGTACTTTACTACTTTCACTTTTTTAGCCAGAGTAGACCTTTTCAAACTCATAAGAGACTAAAATATGTCTCACCAATTTGTACAGTGCTCCCTTTGCTGTCACACTTGCTTTTCAGTAAGTGGAAAATATTTTCCTAGTGATCGTGCAGCTTTGAGATTGTGTTTTAATGAGGGAGCTCTGTATACTAATAGATACAGATCAAATTGGATTAGTAGCCTAGTTTATCATGAGGAAATACCTAGTCCCATCACTGTACAGACAGCAATCAGTTTTCAACATTGTTTGTACGCATTGCTAGGCAAGTAACTCTTCTCTCTGCCTTTCTGGTTCTGTCCATGCCTGGTTCACCTCATACCTTGCTAACCGCTCTTTCTCTGTATCCACGTCTGGTTCTTCCTCCACCCCCTCCCCTCTCCCTGTTGGAGTCCCTCAGGGCTCTGTTCTTGGCCCTTTACTCTTTTCGCTCTACACTTCCTCCCTTGGCGCTCTCATCTCCTCTTTCGGTCTTCAGTATCACCTCTATGCTGACGACATTCAACTCTACATATCTTCTCCTGTTCTTTCCTCCTCCCTCCTCTCTCGTGTATCTGACTGCCTCTCAGCCATCACCTCCTGGATGTCCTCGCGCTTTCTTAAAATTAACATCTCTAAAACCGAACTCATTGTCTTTCCCCCACCTAGACTCCCTTCCCACCATGACCTCTCTATCGTTGTTAACAACTCCACCATCTCCTCTGTCACCCAACTCCGCTGCCTTGGGGTCACTCTTGACTCCTCTCTCTCTTTTGCCCCCCATATTCAATCCCTCGCCCAAGCCTGTCGCTTCCAACTCCGCAACATTGCCCTCATCCGTCCCTTCCTCTCTCAGGATGCCACCAAAACTATCATACACGCACTCATCATCTCCCGCCTTGATTACTGCAACCTCCTCCTTACTGGCCTCCCCCACTCCCACCTCGCACCCCTCCGCTCTATACTCAATGCGGCTGCTAGACTCATCTTCCTTTCACGCCGCTCCTCCTCTGCCTCTCCTCTCTGCCTTGCATTACACTGGCTCCCTTTCCCCTACAGAATCCTTTTCAAACTCCTTACCACCACGTACAAGGCTCTCTCTCAGTCTACGGCCCCTTATATCTATAACCTACTCTCCATTCACACTCCTGCCCGCTCCCTACGCTCAGCTAATGACCGCCGCCTCTCCTCCACTCTTATTACCACTTCCCACTCCAGAATCCAGGACTTCTCCCGTGCTGCCCCCCTTCACTGGAACGACCTCCCTCACTCCATCCGTCTCTCTCCTAATCTGTGCTCCTTTAAACGAGCACTCAAAACTCACCTGTTCCTCAAAGCGTACCAACCTTCTACCTAACCCCGCATCTACTCCTAACGTTCTATCCTCTCTCCTCCCGGTCCTTCTCACCACACTTCAACTTCCTTCAATTGTGTCTGGTTCGTTTCACCCACCCTTAGGATGTAAGCTCGAATGAGCAGGGCCTTCTTCCCTCTTGTCTCCACACCTGTTCTTCTACTCCACCTCTACTGCATTAACCTGCCTGGAGTTTCTGAAGCATTGGTATTTTTGTTTATTGTTCTGCACTGTCTCACCCTGTATAGTCTACTGTTTGCTTTGTGTACGGCGCTGCGGAAATCTTGTGGCGCCTAACAAATAAATGATAATAATAATAATAACTATCCAGTCCCTAGCACTGTCACAGCACATGCCTTCAGTCATTGAAATCCATAGTCTGGAGATGGGTGCCCCCCCTCCACAATTTTCATAATGACTTTAAAATTGTTAGTCTGTTGCATGACACCACTAGATGTGACTTTTCTAGACGTCACTATGAGTAAAGGCGTTCAGAACTGTAACCTGTAACTTTTTTGCAAATATTAAAAATAAACAAAAGCTAAGCATGCATAAAGTCATATCTAATGACTAGCTGATGTTGAGGTATCATAGTGTTTATCCTGCTTCGATAGGGAGACCATCTCTCTTCACAGCTTTTGCTGTGCTGTGGGAGATGACCTAAATTTTAAACCGTCTTAGACTATGGGGCATATTCAATTGTTTTTAATTCCCGCGGCATTAAAACTATTACCGTTATTACGGTAATAGTAAGCTGGGTTTCATCTCGCGGCTCGGGGAGCTGCAAGCTGAAATCCAGCGAGGAAACTACTGTAATATTGGTATTTAAGTGCACTATTACCATAATGACGGTAATAGTGCGCGCCGCGAGATTTTTGGCATTTCGCCAACAATTGAATATGCCCCTATGTGTCTTAAAATGGTAACAATAACTGAATTAGATACAAATACAGATAAAGATCAGGGCCAAACGTCTTTAAAATATGTCCCACTTGCAGACATTAGGGATTGGAGTTGGGGTCTGAACCTGTTGGGCATCTCTATCTTGTAGTTTGGATGTTGTGTTATATAAAACAATAGCTCTTCATGGTCATCCATGAAGCTAAGATATACAAGCAGTGGTAGAGTTGTATGTGATGGAGGGGTGATACATACAATGGGATGTTGAAATAGATCAGTGCTGGTCAGGGGAACTGGCTCAGTGCTAGCACTGATATACTTCAGTTTTCATTAACCAGGGGGAAGAAGGACCTCACTGAATGGAAACTTGGAAGAGGACTGGTCACAATATCACATTGGGGCCAGTGTAGACATACTTTTTAAAACTGAGAGGGGGTGAGAAAGGCATTGGATAAGAGAGGCACCCGATTAATTTCACCACAAGACCTCCGCACATAGGGCAGGGCTGGGAAGTTCACGCTAACCACAAATGATGTTAATGCTGTTCTTGCTTCAGTAATGGAGCAGCAGTGACACTCCTTAGCTCAGGACAGCACCAAGTGGGGCTGCACATTTCTTAACAGCCAAGGGATGTTTTGTGTGTCTTGTTTAAATTTGGAATTATATTTTTGCGTTATTTTCAGGTAGTTTTAGTTTAATAATTGTTTAATAATTTCAGTCGTGTTGTAGCTTTACAGAAAAAAGGGAAAATGTAAGCCAACAATTGCAATAAAATGTGTCCAACTTTAGTGAATTTCCACCAAAGTATAGCATTTAAAATGTTTCTAAGAGAGCAACTTAATATAAAAGCGGAGCACCTTAAATTTATAAATAATCAAAGCTGTGCAATGTCATCTATTACATTTCAAAGTTCACTTATACAATATTTAATTTTACACAGTATTACAAATTTAATGTTGATGAGTTTTGTTTTTAAATGAATACTTTAATATTTATTCCTCTTCAAATAACACAATTTATTGTTGTTAGAATTCTGAACAAACAGCTTATGGAGAAATTTTACTTAGAATTACAGCTTTGCCTATAATACAATATGACCAGCTGCTGCAATCACATGTGCAAGATAATTAACACTCAGAAGGATTGGCGTCTAATCTAGTACATTGAATTACCAGTTGAACGTAATTTTTAAGATAATGAAAATAATTGAATAAAGGAATACTTGATGATGAAATCCTAAACAATCCTATTATAGAACGAGATGGAGCCTATTAGGTTTATCCCAGCATGACTGTTATTTGTAATACAATGTAGACACACAGTCTGAACCAATGCTGAACAAGGATGCGTAAACTAGTGTTAGAATGATGCCTGGTTGAAACATACAGCGAAGCAATGGTCAAAGTGAAAAGTGAATTCATCATTTCCTGCAATCTCACTAGAAACTTCAGTTTAACAATTTAATCCCTCCCCCTCTCTCTCTTTTGAAACCTGGGAAATATTTGATCCTTAATTTTTTTGGCTACTCAAGAGTAAATTATTTTAAACATAGTTTAATTTCCCTTTTGTATTAGGGGACTGAGCTATTATTAAAACACGTTTTATAGTAAGTACTATGTCCTAACATACTTTGCTGCATTTTGCTTGTTTTGGTTTTTCTTGACTTCTTCCCTAGAAGAATGGGAAGATGTGAAATAATTACATGTCTAGCTACATTTGTAAAGTTGATGTCCAGTGTCTCCTCTAGAAGTGACACCTCACAACCAAAAGCAAACAAGCATGTCTAGTAAGGGGGATATTATTATTAGAGATGGTCACTGACCCCCGTGTTTTGGTTTTGTATTCGGTTTTGGATCTGGATTACCTTCGTGTTTTGGTTTTGGGTTTGGATTTGGTTTTGGAAAAACCGCCCTTGCGTATTTTGGTTTTGGTTTTGTTTTGCTATTTTCGAAAAAAATAAAAAAATTTGGGTCTAAAATAACCTAATTTAGTGCTCCACCAGTTTCTTAGATAAGTGAGGTAATTCTAAAGCTAATAAATTATGAAAAAAACTGTTAAATCCCTGGTAGGCCGTCCTTAATTCGAACACTTGTCTGCAAATTATACAGACAAACCTGGTTGTCTACCTCCTCCATCTTTGATTATTGGCAATGTAGCCATCGTCTTTGGGTGTATATTACACCCTACACTTGTAGTTGAATATTAAAAAAAAGCAGCCTGCACAGACTGTGGAACTAGAAAGTAAAATTAAATGGACCACGGTAGTTTGGTAGCTATCTATGCCCCCCCGTCCTCCACTTGTAGTTGAATATAAAAAAAGTAGCCTGCACAGACTGTGGAACTAGAAAGTAAAATTAAATGGACCACGGTAGTTTGGTGGCTATCTATGCAATTTGGTATCTGTCTGCATCATAATCATCAACATCCTCATTAGCGCCCTCGTCACCTCCACAAATCTCCCCCTCATCCTCTTCTATTTCCAAAGTGGCATCCTCAATTTGTGTATCACCGGCTACACTTGGGCTGTTCAGGTACACATCAGCAGAACTGCTGAAAGGGCCCTTCTTTATGGGTACACTAACAGAATGCTCACGATTAGACATCCCACTGTTGGATGGACTCTCCACAGGGATTGGTGTCATTTGTGAATCAAAGCAAATATTATCCTCTAATGCCTTACTGTTATCTTGCAGCTCGGCTTTGACACGTAACAGTAGTTGTGCACCAATTGTAGGCTCGGTAACTTTTTGGGATCTGCCACTAATAGCCAAAGGTGAAGGTCTCATTCTCTCTTTGCCACTGCATGTGTAGAATGGCGTGTTGGCAATTTTTTTTTTATTGCCACTTAACTTTTGCTCAGTAACATTTCTTTTTCGCTTCAACACAGTAAAAAAAATTTTTGTTTGTTTTTTGGATTGATTTCGAAACACTGTGTAGTTTGACATCACCTTGCCCAGATGACATACTGGGAACACTAACATCAGGACTGGTGACAGAACCTGGTTGCTCATTCTGATCATATGTGGACTGCTTTGAATCCATTCTGAGCCCAAAGCACTGTGGAGTGCTAAAAATTATTTGGTAAGATACTGCTGACAGATAGTAATTTTGGCAGCCAGAAATATTTATGCACAATTATGGGGGACACCCCAAAAGCACTGGGGAGTGCTAAAAATTAGTTGGTAGATACTGCTGACAGATAGTAATTTTGACAGCCAGCAATATTTATGCACAATTAGGGGGGACACCCCAAAAGCACTGGGGAGTGCTAAAAATTAGTTGGTAGATACTGCTGACAGATAGTAATTTTGACAGCCAGAAATATTTATGCACAATTAGGGGGGACACCCCAAAAGCACTGGGGAGTGCCAAATATTGAAAAGGAAAAAAAACTCTATCCTCCTTTCTTCTCTAGCGATTTTTGTTACAACAATTGGAATAAGAATATTGGATTCTCTGTCCCTGCTCTAATCAGCCTGTGACTACACCCTGCTCTCTCCCTCTGTCAAATGGCGATGGATTGCTGTGGAGGTGTGTATTTATAATCTTGAAGTATCGCGAGAACAGAGCCCCGAGATCCGATGACGTTCAGCCTCGATTTGGATTCAGAGCGGGAGGGAGAGTAGTACTCGGATACCCAAAGTTTGGGTGGATTCGGTTCTCGGGGAACCGGACCCGCCCATCTCTAATTATTATCCTCTACGTATAAAGCGCTGACATATTATGCAGCACCATACATTGAGGGCATCATATTGCAAATGCCCAAATGAGCTTACAATTGAAGAGGTGTTGGGAACACTTGACACATAAGGTAGTGGAATAAAAATTGTAGTTGCTAGTTGGGAAAGTGCCCATGGCCACTGTTAGGTAGCAGCACCATCCGCCTCCAACAATAAAGCAGTCATTGGCCACTGGCCTCTGCGTGCTGCCACCAGTTGGGTGGTAAACTTGGGATGAGGAGAGACAGCTGAAGTTATACCTGAACCAATCACCACAGAAATAGCAAAAACATAAGCACCTGGCAACTCTAACTGTCCTTCACCATGTATCTCGACTGAGCATCCTTCCTCTGCTGGTTCTAGTGGAGATTTTTGCTATTGTGCTGCATGGGAGCTCTTGTCATTATTTGTCAGTGTGGAGTAGCTGTGTGTAACCTGTTGTTTCTCTTTACGGTCATGCTCGCTGAGGGATAAAGTTGTTTCCCATGTACAGTGGCTGTGGAATATAGTTGTAATAATTTTTTTATGAATGTCTAAAATTTCAGTGCAAATTCTGATTTCTGACGTTGCATGTCTACTTTTTTGCAAGTACATCTGTTTTATGGGTAAGTGCATGGATTTGCTAATAGAGGCATTTGCGGGGATGCAAAGTTATTAGTGTCTTATTGTATTTGGGGAGATTGGAGGCAGTTTTTGTGGTGTGTGGGCTACTATTACACCCACATGCAGATGCAAAGTTTTGTTTTGTTGGATGAGATTATTTACATTTGATAAAGTGGAGAAAGCCTATTTAAGGTGTGTTCCCTGTTGTGTGTTTTAGTCTGTTGGTTTTTTTTTCTCTCCCTGCAAAAGGACTTGAATTTTTACACCTTCTCTGAAGTGGTATAGTCACGTCCTACACTTTCAGTGGGATAAGCACATTTTGTAGTAATGTCTTTCTTCTTTTTCACATATTAATAAATACTTTTCCTAGGCCCCATAGTTTTTGTAGACACTTAAATTCTTAAACACTTAAGAATCTGCATAGCTGAAAATCTTTGCGATATAGAAGAAGTCGGCCTGTCATCCAGCAGGCTGGCTGTCCGTGTAGTTTTGAATAAAAATGTTCACACCCAAACAAATGGGTTTCGGGATAAACATCATTTTTTGCTTTTCTTTTGAAAGGCTATCGCCGGTGTTAACCCTCGCAAGTGGTTGGTTTTATAGGCTTTCATCGGTAAAGGCTTCCCCATTCTACACCTGGGGAAGCCTATGTAACAAGTACCACGGCGGTATATTAAAATTAATGAACAAATGCTTCATTAATGCACATCCCGATACATATATTCTGTATGTCCATGATTTATGTGCCATTCCTACAAAATGTTCCAGCTCACATTCAGGACTTAGACATCATGCTATAAGAAGCACAATAACTTTCATGGCTTCCAATTGTAAGTTGTGGAGTTAATATACAATTCCATTGAGATGTACAACTTGTGTATCTGCATGAGGCAACATCAGAAGTACACTATATGAACTGAATTTATAGCAGTGTGAGTAGTTGATGTGTACATATTTTCAAAAGCAAAATTTGTTGTTGACTGAAGTGCATAAATTTAAAATGTAAATTTTCTTTCTATAATAGCTCATTTGTGGCTAAATCAGATACAACAGAAAATATGGAGAGCTTGTAATATTGAATACCATTTAAATTAATTACAATATACGGCAATTAATGGAGATATACACAGTTCGTTTTATTAATCCTAGAGACTTAATTTCACTGTTGTTACATGACCTGGTAACAAATGAACATTGGGCTAGTTTTACTTAACTGAAAGTGAAAGAAGCCTAATATAGAACGAAAGCCTGTGAGTTTTTAGCAATGAAATAAAAAAAATATATATACATTTACTTATTTCATTGGCTAGACACATTATCTGTCATCCTGTGTATATTCAATATTTTAGGTTATCTTTGCTTGTCACTGTTAAAATATTTTTAAAGAAAACTTGCATTTCACATATGCTGGGATGGACTTGTGTGCCTGATAGTAGCTGAAACATAAGCAATTATGATTCTTTAAATATTAGTAACGTGTCTTACAAAAGCTATTTAAAATGCTGAGGTGCCATGTTTTTTTTATAATCCTTTGCAATACAGAGCCAATAGCTTATCTTGGACAATGGCAATTGACAAATGGCAATCTAACCCACAAACAATCTACAATATGAAGCATCTGGGTAAAGCATTCCAAAAAGCATGTCAAATAAAAAATGTAAGTTACTTGTCAGAGTAAAATAGTGTTCACACTGTGATAGCTGCCATCTAGTGGAAGTTGTATAATTCTGTTTTTATCTAAGGTGTGAATCACTTATTTAGGCATCTAATGGGTTTTTTTCCCAGACCTCTGGACTATGCCCATTGGTTTATGTGCTTCAAACAAAGAGTTACTCAATGTATTTCATAGGAAAGCATGCATAGTTCTGGCATATATTTGTCATGATGCCCTTCCACATACCCTCACATTGTTTTTTCTTGTTTTTTTTTAGTAAGCTTTATAAATCTGTTTGCCCTAATCAAACATAACTAGATTAATACAACACAACAGACAGTGCGCACAGCAAATATATAAAGTTCACTGTCGTGCCAATTCGTGGTAGATAATAGTTCCACAAGAAATCCAACACCAGCAGATTTTTCTTCTGCGCGTCCTTCCCTTTTTATCACCCGATCTCCACGGGGAAATAGCAAATCCTAAAACATCAAACAAACAGGGGCGCTTCCATGGTGTGTTATCCAAGTTAAAAGGTTTATTCAAAAGAATAAAATTGCACGTACCAGATAATCAAAGGTTTCACGCATAGGTTACAGTAAAAGTCACTTCTAGTCTGCATACACGGACATCATTTTCGAAGCGGCTATAACATGTAAGAATTCCACAAACACCTCTACGCGTTTCATCTCAAGGACTTCGTCAGGAGGTGTGGTTCTAAGTTCAAAAGCTCACCTATTTCTAGGGTAATCTTAATTGACACCACAGGTGAACGAGACAGCCCTTCGTTCACTAGTTGGCTTAACATATGCACATATCAATTTAAAAATACATTATCCATACTATACAAATTACATAGATATAATACAGAATAGTAACAATTGGAAACAACCATGATAAAAATACATACAGTATATAAAAATGTATAAAAACAACATAACATAAACTATTATGTATATAAACTCTTATAAGAAGGGAGTGACTTCACAACCTTCATTTAACCTCCACGGTACAAATGTTTCAATCTTATGTTTAATATTACGTAAATAAAAGGGTCTTTGAACATTTACGTAATATTAAACATAAGATTGAAAATCATAGTGTCCCAAGACATTTTCTCGCCTGTCATAATGCTAATCCTGATACCGTTCGATTTAAGGCAATAGAACACATTGAGGTGAATGAAAGAGGAGGAGATCGCCTTTTAAAATTCGCTCAGAGAGAAACTTACTGGATCTATACTCTGAATACATTTGTACCGTGGGGGTTAAATGAAGGTTGTGAAGTCACTCCCTTCTTATAAGAGTTTATATACATAATAGTTTATGTTATGTTGTTTTTATACATTTTTATATACTGTATGTATTTTTATCATGGTTGTTTCCAATTGTTACTATTCTGTATTATATCTATGTAATTTGAATAGTATGGATAATGTATTTTTAAATTGATATGTGCATATGTTAAGCCAACTAGTGAACGAAGGGCTGTCACGTTCACCTGTGGTGTCAATTAAGATTACCCTAGAAATAGGTGAGCTTTTGAACTTAGAACCACACCTCCCGACGAAGTCCTTGAGATGAAACGCGTAGAGGTGTTTGTGGAATACTTACATGTTATAGCCGCTTCGAAAATGATGTCCGTGTATGCAGACTAGAAGTGACTTTTACTGTAACCTATGCGTGAAACCTTTGATTATCTGGTACGTGCAATTTTATTCTTTTGAATAAACCTTTTAACTTGGATAACACACCATGGAAGCGCCCCTGTTTGTTTGATGTTTTAGAATAACTAGATTAATATTGAAGCATAATAAATATAATTTATCTTTACACTTTGGTCTATACAATACATGGATTTTGTTATGACCACCAGTGCGGCATAAACTCCTAGAACAGGTATAAGAGGTCTTCACCTTTAGCAGCTGCCTTTCCTGTAGAGTCTGGTTACGCACACTGGTACTCAGATGCCCCCAGGTCTTATGCTCCGAGTAGTATGAGTTTATGCTGGCACGGCAGCGTACAGGTATAGGAGGTTGCACACGGGGCAGCAGCAGGCCAGAGAGCAGCAGACTGGACAGAGGACCAGAGGATGAATCGGGTGCAGGCAAAAGGATCAAGATCACAGGCACAGGTTTAAGATCCAGGGACAGGCAATAGGTCAGGGTCACTAGCTCAGGTTCAGAATCCAGGGACAGGCAAAGGTCATACACGAGTAATCAATCACAGGTTCCACACCAAACAATAGAACAGGAGCAGGCAGCAGTACTGGAGACAGGACGCTATAACCGGCAGTGAGGCTCAGTCCTCACTGCCTTAAATATTGCAAGGGACCAATCAGACCAAAGCCCAGCAAGGTGCTGCTAAATTAATTACTGGCATGCAGCCGGTAACAGGGAATGGAGACCTCTCTGGTCTGCCCCATAATTATCCCGAAACGGCTGACTGAAAAACTGACCTGCGCGCATGCGTCCGGCTGTGTGACAGCTGGCCAGGCGCTGCGGCACGGATCTCGATGCGTCCCTGTTGTTGCCCAGGCAACCGGGACGCATGAACCGGAAGTGACCCCCCCGGTCGTCATGGAGACAGACGGGACGTCACGAGAAGCCCCTACAGAGTCGCAGGGGCCTGGGGCACCACCACAACTGCTAACAGATTTCACACTATCCTAATTTCCAGGGAATTTTACTTGACAAATTCACAAACGTTTCACAGTGACCATGTGCATAGTATCTCTTGTCCTCTGGTATGATGCATGTGGTACCTGTTGTGATGATGTACACTAGTTTATACCCTAATCAATAGTGTTGTAATATCCTGTGTCTGGAAATATCTAGTCCCCCAATTGCTTATGTTAGGAGGTTTGAAGAAATGTAGTATATTTAATGACTGATTGTCATTTTCTGTTAAATTTATGTATAACACTCATTACATTTTATGTAACCTTTTTAAAGTGTATTTTGTTAACTGACCTGAGTCTGACCTAGGCAAGTGTCAATGGTCTTGTGAAAGAAGCCAAGCACAGAGACAGGTAAAATGAGTAGTTTGTGTATGCAGAGAAGTTAGACTTAGCCAGGCCGAACGAGCAGAGGTGAGAACTCTGGTCCTGTAAAAATACTCAGGGTATCCATAATTTACTTCGAAAGCCCTGTGTCATTTTGGGTATCGAACTAACTTAGGTATAAATGAAATTCCTAAGGTAGGGGGTGAAGAACCAACAAGAAGTTGGCTTTTCAGTAGGACAGGGTTAATTTCTTTGTGGTGGTCTGTCACGACTGAAATGTGCCATTCTTTTCAATGTGTACTCCTCACACACCAATTCCTGAACTTGTAAGTAGGGACTCTGGTTTTTATTTCCTATTTTATTTTAATTTTTTAAAACTTATTTGTGCAACCTATTGTATGTATGTTTATTACCTTTTTGTAAATAAGCCTTGGAAACATTTTTCAGATTAAATAAATTTAATCTAGTGTGTTTTCCGTGATTCTTTGTGAATTCATGAAGCCCAGGGAGGCTCATGCTACATGTGTATGTGATTTAAGTGTGAAACATTAATAAGTGGTTCTGGTGAACGTAAGGACACCATAATAAATCATTTGTGGTGGCAGAGAAGGTGTATTCATTGTTAATAAACTAAGGTAACACCAGTCATGACCAGCTGTTCAGATTGCTGTATCTGAGACAGGCTGGGGTGTTCGTGACAGGAGAAATTTATAAAGTGGATGTAATATAGTAGCCAGTCTGTGCATCTTTATGTGCCTAAACGTGCCGTATTTTCCATCAAATCGCTCTGCGCATGCCCAGAAGCTAACCATATGCCAGAGAACGCAGTAATGTCCAATTTATCTTCAAGCGCAATGGACCCTTACTACCACTTATGATTTCATGGGCGTAACGGGGAGGGGAATGGGCATATGCACATAGTCAACGTACAGTAAGGGCGTGCCAAGCTTGAGCTTATGCAGCAACATCTGATTCAAGCTTTGGGTATCTCAAAGGTACTTGTCTTTCTGTCATATCACTTGCACCAGTTACAGGTCTGGTGAAAGTGCCAAGTAATGGTGATGACGGTCACTTATGCTTGTTAGAACATGTATATAAAATGCATTTTTACAAACACAATAAACATTCCTAACATTCTAATAAACATATCTTTGTAGAATTTACAAAGAATAGTACACAAAAAAATGAGGAGAATCGCCAGACTGTCTCAAGCAGACAGGAAAGAGACAGTAACTCAAATAACCTGGCAGTACAGCAGTGGTATGCATAAGTGCATCTCTGAATGCACAGCATGTTGATTCTTGGAGTGGATGAGCTACATCAGCAGAAGATCACACCAGATTCAACTCCTGACAGCTAAGAACAGGAAATTGAGGCTACAGTGGCTATAGACTTGCCAAAACTGGACATTTGAAGACTGTGAAAAATATTGCCTGGTCTGACGAATTTCAATTTCTTATTCTACATGTAGATGGTAGGATCAGTATTATGGTGTGAGGAATATTTGCTTGACACATATTAGATCCCTTAATATCAGTTGAGCATTATTTAAATGCCACAATCTTCCTGAGTGTTGTTACTGTCCATGAGCATCCTTTTATGGCCACAGTCCACCCATCTTCTAGTGGCTTCTTCCAGCAGGATAATGCACCTTGTTACAAACATGACAATGAGTTTAGTGTACTCCAATGCCTCCACAGTCACCACATTTCAATCCAGTAGAGCACCTTTGAGATTTGGAAGCACAGGAGATTTGCAGCATGCATGTTCAGCCGACAAACCTGCAGTAACTGCATGATGCTATCATTTCATGGATAATAATCTCTAAGGAATGTCTCCAGCACATTTCTGTATCTATGCCACTCAGAATTCTGGAGGCAAAGTGGGGGAAGGCAGGGGAGGGCTGGTAAATTTTAGCCCGTATGTCAAGACTCTACATTACAGCCTACTAGGAACATTTTAAAGAAAATAATTGCAGGTGGCCCAGTGAACCAGGATGGTAGCCCACAATGGGACCGGCCCGAGGGGCATATGCCCCCCAACCCAGCCTAACCCTGGGTGGGTGTCCCAAGTTTCACCATCAACATAATTTTTTTCAGCACAGAACAGACTTCAGCTAAATACACCCTACCCGCTGTAGGTTTCCCCTTCTGGTCAAGGGCTTTTCTGAAGAATCACAATGTGGATATATCTGTTGCACACAATTGAGGCAGCCATTTTGTGAGCAAGTCAAATGTTGAAAAAATTGTAGGCTGTCAATACACGAGGATCACATAAAATCCTGAAAAAATTACTTATGTGGAGTACATGGGGCATTTGTCACACAAACTAGAAAATCCCAGTGCTTGTCAACTAAACAAAATACGGCATTTAGTTTCTGTATTTCCCTTTCCATTATAATATTTGTAGATTCCTGGTTCCTGTCACACATTGCATCGTTTTTAGTTGGGGCAAAAAAAAAACCTTTAGAAATCCTGGAGTTTGATTTTATATAGGCAGTAAAGCATTCCTGGAAATTTTAATCAAATGTATCTACTATTTATTAATATTGTGCCTGATTAACTGTGAAATGCTTATACCTTTTGTGTTGAATAATCATTGACTTTTTTTTCTTTTCTCCACCACAGTCTCCGCCGTATATGACTCCACACTAAATTTTAGAAATAATGAAAATCCAACCTTACTTGGAGTATTAAATGGGAAGAAGTACCATGCAGATCTGTTTGTAAGGTAAGAATTTTACAGTACATGGCAATACATGCTCTTGTCAAATAACCTAAATTTATTTGGCTGTTTATTCTAATTAGACTTGTTAAAAAAAAAAAAAAAAATCAGCTAAGGCTTTTTCATTGTTCTCACACTTAACTTCCATAGGCTCTAGTTTTATGCAGTTTTGAAAAGAGGGTGGAGTTGTTTTGAACAGTTGCTTGTACTATAGTATGTTTTGCAGTAATTCTGGACTTTTGTTCTGCATATTAGTCTATTTCCAAATTTGTGTGAGGCAGCTAGTGCAAAAAAATGTATTTCAGCAGGGTTTTTTACCTTTTTGAGTTAGGGTTTTGTTCTTCCTGTCTTCCCCTAGGTTATTATAAAGTTTGAGCCATCACTTCCCTCCCACCATTTACCTTTCTGATATGCAGCTATAAGATGCTGCAGGAGAGGTTTCTTAAAACCTAAAAACTTAATGTGACATGGAAAATAGCCACCTGAGAGTTTAGTATGTTAAATTACCTTATTAAAAATTACCACTCCTTAGCCAATTCACAGGGGCTTACAACAGGCCTTTCCATTTACTTGGCATCCATCCCATTTGAAATACTTAGGAGACATACTTTTCTAAAAACCTATCCCAGTTCTTCAAATTAAACTTGTTGCTGCTGTTGTCTAAATGGAAGGACAACCTCAAAAACTGTCAATATACCCACAGTACATCCCATTATTGTAACCTGACAATCCACCACACCCCATACTAGAGATTCAGAGGCGTTTGGTACTGAAGGATTTCCTCTGATTTATATTTACTCTCTCACTCCTACCCCATACATTTTTCCTTTTGTTCATACTTTTTTTTTTTTTTTTAAATTATTATTATTATTATTATTATTATTATTATTATTATTATTATTATTATTTATGCTACAATTTCAAATACAGTTTTGTAAAAAAAAATCTACTAAAAAGAGATCAAACAAATTACAGATGAACTCATCAGAGAGCAATCTGATGAAGACCTAATGCTGTTTAACATGGCTTTTCCCAAGCATAATAAATGCAGAGATTATATGCCTTTTACAAGAGATTTTTAACATGTGCTGTACATAATTAAACTTTACTTTGCACATAAAATACAGCTAAACATAGCCTGTTGATAGCAAGGTACATATGATTGATAGTAATTTGACTTACCCCAAGCACATATGTTAATAATGGGCCTGATTCATCTTCAGTAAGTCCCTTTACATGCCGTATGTTGCATCGAATAGGTCTGCGCGTGCTCAAAAACAGACATTACATCAGTGAACGCAATTGCATTCAGTTCATGTCTGAACGCAAATGACTCTTACTACCACCACCTACAACTTGAAGAGAGGAACAATGAAGGGAAGGGGGGTGAACGTTGTCAATGTACAGTAAGGGCTTGGCAATGCAAATGCAGCCAATTTCAAATATCTCTTAAGTATGTGGGGTATTTTAGCTGTATCATTTGCACCAGCTACAGGGCAGGTGTAAGTATCGACCGATAGTGAGGTATCAAAAACTACATGTATGTGTGCCACTAGATAGTACAGAACATGTGTATGCAAGGAAGAGAAACTATAAAAACTAATTGTATGTACAGTACACTTTAAGAACATCCCGATTTTAATATATTTTTTTAACTTTTTTAAACACAATTTCTTTTATAAAATTTCTAACTTTGCATGCGTTCTGTCTATTAATATATGGCAAGTACTGTTTAGGCAGAGTGTACTTATACCCAGATTCAAATTATCTTGAGATCCACTTGGATTTGAATGCGGGTGCAGTTATGTTCAAGTTCCATGCTCATTTTAAAAACGTAACTTATGTACAGGTGAATCCGGCCCATTGTGTGCACAAATGCAGACTCCATGCAAATTTTCTCTGCACCACTTAGGTCATAAGTGACCCAAAATTTGTTTTGGTAACTAAATTTAAAGTGTCCCAAATTAAAATGTAAATACAAAGTGTGACATAAATCCAAGTATAGCAAATACATATTGTTTATGCTTCAAATGCTCAGGACAGATGTACCTGCATAAAGGTTCATATAAATACACTAGTATCACAGTAGATCAAATAGCCAGAGGGCCATCTATGATTTGTATGCTTGTATTTGTAAGTTTATGCACATCAGCAGACTTTTATAAGCACCGCTACACCATACATACTAATATTCACATTCACATGGTTGCAGTAATATTGAATTTAGGAGACAGACTCTTTTGGAGTAATTTGGAAGCAGAAAAATAATGCAGAATCAAAACTCTCTATATGATGGACAGATGGTGATGCAGTGAATAGGTATTTTAAAGGGAAAAGGAAAAAAGATTAATGTATCTAGCACAGAAAATGACACGTGTGTGTGTGTGTGTGTGTGTGTGTGTGTGTGTGTGTGTGTGTGTGTGTGTGCCTGTGTGCCTTCAGGCCCAAATTTGTGGAAAGGCCTCATAGGTCAAGGTTTCGGGTGGCAAGATTATAAAGGTATTAGACTGATACTGTTTCATCCTCTCAAGATGTTTCCATAATACATGATTTCATTAATTATTTGTACAGTATATTTAGCATATACATGTGGGGTAAGGCGCATTCGATGTCCTAACAATTAAAATTGCAAAATCAGGTCAAATTAAGTCCCAGCCATGATCCACTGAAACTCCACACCAGTCACTTTAACCTTTGTCATTCGCCCTACTAAGTGCATAGATGCTTGAGTAGTAAAATGTGCAAGGATCTGGCTTAAGGAGTGTATAGTACTGGATGCCATTCCTCATGTAGCATAATCCTGTCTGTAAGCATTTGATTGTTACATGTGTGTTAAAATTTTGTACAGTACTGTCATAGTTCTTTAAATTAGATTTGCCATTGTATTTATTAGATGGCCTAGAGGTGGGCAGGCATCCTGCTCTTTTGCTGGCCAATTCGTTTTTTTTCGTTTTTTTACACCAGTTGTCTGCCAATATCGGCATGTATGCGCCCAAAACAACCTCTGTTGCCAATACACTTTTGATTGTGATATTTCAGTTGTTGATCAAGATTGTCAGAAAATGGGGTCAGGCAGTGACAGCGAAATGACTTTGTGCGCAATCGTCAGTCTTTTGCACTAGTTGTGCCCCATAAGAACCAGATATATGGCCCTAGTGCTCTGTTTTGACCCCAAAATGATGTGGTGAGTTGGACATAGATCCAGTGTATGAACACCTCTACAAGCATAGTTTATCTAATTCTATATTTGTTTGTTTTATTTTACATTTTGTGAATCCTCTAGGCGAATTCCATTAGAAGAAATACCAGAAGAGGAACATGAATGTGCCGAATGGCTCCACAAACTGTACCAGGAAAAAGTGAGTATTTTAGATAGACTCAGCACTTACTGCTATCTCATTATCAATCCATTATGAGTGTGAGGAGAAAGAGACTGAAACAAATTATTTATTTCATTATTTTGGTGCCATTTGGTATTAGAATCTGAAGGCTGGATTAGCGGGAAGTTCTCTCTTTCTTGCTCAGCAAGGAAAGGAGCAAAACAAGTGCTGAATGGATATCATAATAGTGAATAACACTTACATTATATTAACACTTTTTATTCTGTTGTATCTATTTCATAACAGCAAAGCAATATCATCAGTTATAGACAAATTGTATTCAGTTGCAGGAACTTATTGCAAAAAATACATGTTCTACGCCTGATGAAATGCCCGAGCATCAAGCAGCATCATATTTGCCTTAACATGTTTGTGCTTTACTGTTGCCATTTCATTATGAAGCAGATGAAGCCATGTCCTTCTTTATGCAGATTTCAGACACAGAATCCTAAGTTGTCTCTGTTTGTGCCTTAACTTAAGTCTTCACAAAACATTATTTCTAGTGCATACTCTGTGCTTCATTTACGAACCACAAAACGGTCAATACCTTGGTTTGCGCAAGTGTGCCTAGATTTATGCCAAGTGTATGGTTTTGTGAAGAAGCAAAGTGTGCTCTGGCTAATGCATGGAGTGAGGATATTGCTCGCAAAGTAGGGTATAGCTAAACTTAGTTTTGCAGGGCAATTTAGAAACCGTTTTATTGTTGAGCAATATTGAAATGAGAATGGTGGAAGAGGAAGTATTTTTAGGATTGTCTCCTAACTCTTATCATTTAAGCCATAAATGAGGCTAAACTGAGGAGTATTTTAGGAAAAAACAGAAATTTTAGTTAATTGAAGGGGTGGCTCTAAAGTGTTGAGAGATTGGACTTTTGATGTGAAGTTTATACTTTTGCACAGTGCACCTCTACACATTTTTCCACTGCAGTGCAATTCTAGTTTGCAGAGGTGTCTCCTGAAAGTAGAGAGTTGGCATACACCTTGATGTGCAGTGGGTGGACCATAAACACATCCAATGCACATTGTAAATCAGGCCCTATGCTACAATTACAGCACCCTGTCGTTTTGTTTTTATCTTATAGATTAAAGGACACCAATGTATACCTGAAAAGATAAAATATGAACAAAAAAGAAAAAAACAATTACCTGAATGTGCATTTTTAATGAAAGTTAAGACTCCACTTTTGTAATGTAAATATTTTCATTTTCATTTTCTTAGGATGCTTTTCAAGAAGAGTACTACAAAACTGGAGTCTATCCTGGCACCGCTATTGTACATCCCCGTAGACCATGGACTCTCTTGAACTGGCTGTTTTGGGCCTCTCTGCTATCTTATCCTTTATGTAAAGTGCTTGTTAACATGATCAGCAGCGGATCATACCTCACACTGACCATGTTTACACTTCTCATGGTAGTAGGTAAGTTTAAACTCGTGAACACTGTGTATGTATAAACCTAATATTTAAGTGATGGTTAGTGTTGGCATTCATAAAGTTCTAATATGTGTACAATAAGTTAGGAAGTATAGACATTACCTCTTGTTTCAACTCATATCTTGAAGCATACAGTCTAAAGGGAGAAAGAGAAGATAGAAGTAGGGACGTTTATAAAAGCGGAGTTGATGTGTTATTGATGTTGTTTCTTATTTACTATCCTTTGACCTGCCTACTCTCATACTGGAAATTTAAACATTCTCATTGATAATCCCACTGTCTCTTCTACAATTAAATGCCTTTCACTTACTTCCTGCTTTGGTCTCTCCCAGTGAACCTCATCTCCCACCCATTGTGATGGACATCCCTTTGATCTTGTCTTCTCCCGCTACTGGTCCAACTCTAGTTTCACCAACTTAGCATTCCCACTCTCCTACCACAACCTGCTTTCCTTCAGCCTCACCTTATATCATGCCCTCCCCCCTGCACCCAAATCCACACGTACACAACGATACCTAAGTACTCTTAACCTAATCCACTTCTCATCTTCACTAAAATAACTGTTTTTTCCTATGTTTGCATTGTCCTGCCCTAATAAAGCCGCTTCTTTCTACAACAAAACACTCACTTCAGCCCTAGACAATGCAGCTCTAGCTACCACATACAGTCTCTGACAATGCAAGTCCCAATCATGGCACATCAAAATGACCTGCTACCTGCAAAAGTGCTCCCACACTGTGGAGGATATCTCATTCCTATCCCTAGTTCCTCCACTATAAATTCATCCTTTCATCTTACTGCACTGCCCTTTCAATTGCCAAGCAAACATCATTCAAATCTCTAATATCCACCCAGTCTTCTAACCCACGTTGCCTATTTGCCACCATCAACTCACTTTTTTGCCCACCTGCACCTCCTCCCCCCTTCCTCCCTCACAGCACATAATTTTGCCACCTACTTCAAAGCCAAAATCGACACCATTCAACAAGATATTTTCTCATGCCAAATTCCTCACACTTCACCCACTCTAACCACCTTCCCCTACACTCCCCAATCCACCCATAATTCATTCTCTTCAGTAACTGAAGATAAGGTCTCTACACTCATCTCATCATCTCTCTCTACAACCTGCCCCCTGGACCATATTCCCTCTCAACTTCTCCACTCCCTCCCTTCTCCGCTCACCTCTTCATCCTGTCTCTTTCCACTAGCAGATTTCCATTCTCCTTCAAACATGCGCTCATCTCATCAATTCTCAAGAAACCATCTCTCAATCCAGTCTCTCTCCCCAACTACTGCCTTATTTCTCTCCTCCCTATGTACACTAATCGCTCAAGTAATTTAGAGGCATACGCCTGTCTCGCTTTCTCTCCTCTCTCTCCATTCTCGACTATCAGGCTTCCGTTCCCAACATTCCACTGAAACTGCTCTCACAAATTTGATCAATCTACTTACAGCAAAGTCTAAGGAATATTTCTCCTTACTCATTCTCCTGGACCTCTCTGCTGCTTTTGACACAGTTGATCACCCTCTTCTACACACCCTTCACTCCATTGGCCTTCATGACATATTTCTTTCCTGATTAACTTCCTACCTATCAAACCATCTATCCTTTAGCGTTTCTACCTCTCTCCTATCCCCTCCACTCCCACTATCAGTTGGGGTCTCACAAGGCTCTGTTCTTGGCCCTTTACTTTTTTTTCATTGTACACCTCCTATCTTGTGGCACTAATTCAGTCATTCAGCCTTCAATACCACCCTTTACGCTGATGAGACCCAATCTATACCTCTTCCCTTGACCACTCCCCTTCTGTGCTCTCTCATAAAACCATCTGTCTTTCAGCTATCTCCACAAGGAGGTCCCAATGCTACCAAAAGCTCAACATTTCCAAAACAGAACTTATTATCTTCCCTCCTGCCAAAATCATCACCTTCCCTCAAATCTCCCTCACTGTCAATAACAACCCAATTTCTAAAGTCTCCCAAGACCTCTGCCTTTGTGTCACACATGACTCCGCCCTCTGCTTTATTCTTCATATCCAGAGACTCAGCTAGTCCTGTCGATTGCACCTTAAAAAACGTTGCCAGAATGTGCCCTTTTCCAACTCGATGTGCTACCAAAACTCTTATCCATTCTCTCATCATCTCCTGTATTGAATACTGCAACTTCCTACTATCTGGCATTCCCAACATCCATATATCCACACTTAAATCCATCCTAAATGTTGCTGCAAGACTGATCTTCCTCTCTCACTGCTCCCCATCTGCTGCACCGCTTTGCAAATTCCTACACCGGCTCCATGTGTCCTCCAGAATCCAATTCAAATTACTCACCCTTACGTACAAAGCCCTCAACAACACAACCCAGTTATACATTACATCTCAAATCTCATATCAAAATACTCTCCCTCCCACCCTCTTAGATTTTAGATCTACCTCTGATCTGCACCTGGTTTCGTCTCTGGTAACCACCTCTCACGCCCACAAGACTTCACCCGTGCTGCTCACCACTTATTAAATTCCCCACCACACTTTTTAAGCTTACTTTATCCCTGATGATACTATTCACACGAATACACCCTCACATTTGTCCCAATCACCATTCTAAGCCACACTTGCTCCTCTTGTGTCAGATGTGCCCTCTTCCACGAAGAATGTAAGCTCTCTAGTGAGCATGGACCTCCATACCCTTTGTTTTCATGTCTGCATGTATTTTGTCTGCCTTGTATGTCCATGTTTTATGTATGTGACTCTTTCCCTACTGTACGGCGCTGCAGAATATTGTGGCGCTGTACAAATCTACGATAATAATAATGTGTTTTTCTCTGTTCCTTACATTAATTCTCCTCCTACTGCAATCCAGACTGCATCTCCACTGTCCAATCATACTAGAGGTTTCAAAAGTAGATGGAGGTTAAAATAGATTCTTTAATTATAAAAATATGCATAGAATCCATGTACAGTAAGATAAAAACAAAGTGCTGCGCAATCTAAGTACCAATGTCGGAAGCGGCCAGATTAAAATGCCCAACGTGCTTCTCGCTTGTATGCTGCCAAGAGACAGAAGTGCGGCTTATACTGCAAAGTAGATTACAAATGGGTTTCAAACGCTGAAGTGCTCTGTCTGTGGAATTATGGGTAGTTTCATTCAAATAGACCCGTTTATATGGTGTAGACATTTCTATAATAGCCACTTATAATCCATGCTCATTAATGTAAAATATTGAAAAGGTTAATTGGACTTAAACATTTGTTAATTGCATTGTTAAAAATGAAATAAAGAGAAACATAAATTCTAAATAAATAAATATATTATTATATTTTATATAATTAATTAATTGCAGTAGATTATCATAAATCAGGTCAATGTTAATACATTTATTTGAATTAATTAGAACTATGGGGAGGTAAAAGTTTTTTTGCATGTAACAGATATTCTAGAAATAAGAAATTATTATACAATTGATAAATTGATATTGCCTCCAGTTTCGTTATACCTCTTTTGATTGTCTGTTCTTATTGCTTTTTGTATGGGTCTTTCTGGTTTTAAAAAGAAACTATCTGATTTTATTAGATTATTGTAGTATTGTTCAATTATTTATGTATTGTTGGCTAAAGGAGACTGTTCACCCATCCAAGTCAATAAGATAGGTGCGCGAGTAAGCACTGCTGTTCTGACATACATTTTAAGTTCCTATGCAGTTGGTGTGTTCCAACTAGTAATTGCATGGTTATATTTTATTATATGGGTACTAGGACAGGGTTTTGTAGCTTCTGTCAAAATATTATTTTGCTAACTATTCACATATATTATTAGGACAATTGAACTTGCATAAGCTTCAGCGGGGCTTGATGATTCTCTGCTACGGCCAATAACCCCATATAAAGTGATTCATGGATGAAATATTGATAGATTCTGCTGAAACATAATGTCTGATTTTCAGCACACAGAATGGTATAACCTGGGTGTCACATATAAATCTAATATTGAAAATATAATCACTGCTCCCTGCTGAGCAGTGAAGTTAGACTTTACTAATGGATGCCAGAAATCAGTTTTTGTGAGAGGAATAACTTCTCTGCATTTCTAAAACAAAATTACATTTCTAGATTTAAATAACCTACAGTAAGACAGCTGATCTGATTTATAATTTTCTCAAAATGATCAAAGAGGTGAATAAAGAAAACTGAAATTATAAAGCATAAGTAAAAATCATCCCATGCCATATAAAATAAAAAATGTTTATTTTAAAACATAACTTTATCAGTGCAAATTACATCCCATATAAACATATACACTTTATGGACAAAAGTATTTGGACGCTTGACCATTACACCAACAGGGACTTTAATGACATTGTATTTAAATTCATATACATTAATATGGAGATGCTCTCCCTTTTGCAGCGATAACAGCTTCCACTCTTCTTGGGTTTCCACAAGATGTTGGAGTGTTTCTTTGGGAATTTGTGCCCATTCTTTCTGTAGAGGTCAGGCACTGATGCTGGACAAGAAGACCTGGCTCGCAATCTCCATTCCAGTTCATCCTTAAGGTGTTCGATGGTGTTGAGGTCAGGGCTGTGTGCGGACCTCTCAAGTTCTTCCACATCAAACCATGTCTTTGTAGTCCTTGCTTTGTGCACTGCCGCATGTTGGAATAGAAAAGGACCTTCCACAAACTGTTGCCACAAAGTTGGAAGCACAGCATTGTCCAAAATGACTCGGTATGCTAAAGCATTAAGATTGCCCTTCTCTGGAGATAAGGGGTTTAGCCCAAACCCTGAAAAACAGCCCCATACCATTATTTCTCCTCCACCAAACTTCACAGTTGGCATAATGCAGTCAGGGAGGAAGCGTTCTCCCGGCATCCGCCAAACCCAGACTCTCCCATCTGACTGCCAAACAGAAGTGTGATTCGTCATTCCACAGAACACGTGTCCAATGCTCCATAGTCCAGTGTCGGTGGTCTTGGTATTGGTCTTGGTGAAGTGAGGCTTGCATTCAGGTGCTTGGACACGGAAACCCATTCCATTAAGCTCAAGCCACACAGCTTTTGTGCTTACATTATTGCCAGTGTAAGTTTGGAACTCTTCAGCTATGGAATCAGCAGAGTGTTGGCGACTTTTACGCACCATGTGCCTTAGCAGTCGTTGACCCTGCTTGTGATTTTACCTGGTCTTCCGCTTCATGGCTGAGTTGCTGTTGTTCCTAAACGCTTTCACTTTCTAATAATATCACTTACAGTTGACTGTGGAATGTCCAGCATGGATGAAATTTCACAAAATCGTGTAAATGAAAAGGTGACATCCTATCACAGTACCATGCTTGAATCACTGAGCTCTTTAGAACAACCCATTTTGTATCACAAATGTTTACAAATGGAGACTGCGGAGGTGGTCAATTTTTTTTACACCTCTGGCAATGGGTCTGATTAAAACACCTCAATTTAATAATTAACAGGTGTGGCCAAATACTTTTGTCCATATAGTGTATCTATAAATGTTTACCAAGTGTGTGTGTCCTAAGGGTCAATAAGCCAGCATAACACCAACCATACATATACACGGGCGACCGCCCAGGGCGCAACACTGAAGGGGGCGCAATTTTAGAATATTCTAGGTTCATTTGGTTAAAATTGAGGACTAGGGGGGCGGCATTTGTCTTTCTTGCCCCAAGCGCTAGAATTGTAATTTACGGCTCTGAATCTTGTAGAACACCAATTGAGAATAAAACAATGCAATTAATAGCTAAAACTTCATGGGATGCTCAACTCTAGTAAATCAATAATAATTCAGACTCTGTTACTCAAATATGCTAAATAGTGAAACCACTTGCTAAAATAATTGTAGCCACTTGGTATCTAAAGTAGACTAGCACATAGCGGTTATATAATAAGAAACAACATGGCCACAAAGTCTTGCTCAAAGTTACTTAATAGAATACAAACAATATCTCAATAGTAACATTGCATGTGATTTAGATATGCATGCTTTATTATAAAGGTTTTTATTTTATATGGAATAAGACAAGATTGTATATATATTTTTATTACTTTCCACTTTTTTTCTCATTTCAAGAATATTCTAGGCCTTTGTTAAAGTAACTGGCTCCGTACACAAGTGCTTAATATACTAATTTAATGGCTGAAAGTTGATCAAAGGGAAAAATAAGGATCCCAGTACTACAACTGCTGTGTTTTGTTACAGAGTTTAATATTTAAATTTTGAGCGTCATATATATTTTTTTTCCTTTCTTTCGTAGCCAATTCTTGTACCAAAACATTAAAACATTATATGGTAGTTCTGAGGTTTCTGTCAAGTTGGTAAGGGATAAATATGCTATTTAACAATTTGCTAAAGCCAACTTTATTATTTTTAAAAATGTTAAGTGCAGTAGTCGGTAGCAGTTCATACTTTTAAATTGGCTAAATGTCCCCTCCACTTTCATCTATTCCTTAAATTCCTTTATCACCTATGTGATTTAAATCGATAGTGCTTTTATAGCTATCTCACATTTAAACCACCTCAATTTCATGAAGTTTATATTGATAATAAAATAATGTGAGGTATTTTTACATATGGCAGCATTTCTTACTGAAAATCTAGACTGTTTAAGCTATTTTTGATGATTAAACCAATCAGTGGTCCAGTGGCTTGAGAAGGAGAAGACTGTTTATGTACTTCATTTTTATATTTATATGTTCATTCTTTTTGTAGTTTCTGTTGGAGTACGTCGGATGATTGGCGTCACTGAAATAGACAGGGGCTCTACTTATGGAAACAATGAAAACAAAAAAAAGCAGTCTTAACAGTATTGGATTCTTCTTAAAATGCACAAAGGGAAACATTTTGGACATTGACCCAGGACCGTCAGGAATGAGAGGTCCTTATATTGCTCTGCAATTGCTTCTAGATGAAATCCATATCATTATTCTACATATGAATCAGGACAGGGGGAAACTGCTATGTATTTTATTTTCAAACTGTGACAGCTCCACCATGTGGATCTTCAGCTAAGACACTGGAAGGAAAAAAATAAATTTGTGGCAATAGCCCAAAATACACACAAAAAAAAAAAAGTTAAATAAAAATGTTACCGAACCTTGTATGGTTTCTCTCTATCTTGTTTTGTTTATTACAGGTATGCAATTTATTACCCGAAATACTGTCTATGATTTGGAGAACATTGTACGATGGCTGAATGGTTAGCACTTCTGCCTCATAGCACTGGGGTCATGAGTTCAATTCCCGACCATGGCCTTATCTGTGTGGAGTTTGTATGTTCTCCCCTTGTTTGCATGGGTTTTCTCCAGGTGCTCCGGTTTCCTCCCACAATCCAAAAACATACTAGTAGGTTAATTGACTGCTATTAAATTGACCTTACTCTCCCTCTGTGTGTGTGTGTGTGTTAGGGAATTTAGACTGCTCCAATGGGGCAGGGACTGATGTGTACAGTGCTGCAGAAATAGCTGATGATGATAAATATACTAAATTACATTAAGAGATGACTCCTCTCTTTTCCCAAATTGTTCTGGTCACCATCCTTCATTAAACTTCGCTAAGAAGTACTCCATACACAGACTGTTAGAGATGGCTCTTGGCCATAATGTCTGTGTATGACATTATTACCAAGAATCAGAAATTATTTATTTTTCGAGATATCCGGTTTCCAGATTACAGATTCCAAACCATAATCCTATATATTTTAACTTTTTCTTTTAAGTATTTTCATAACCATTTATTTAGAATTTCTAGAGTGTTCCAGGCTGTGCAGTAAGGAACTGCAAAATGCACTTATACAGCTTAATAGTAATATAATAAAAAATAAAATTTGCCCCCGTAAGTTGATTACAAATTAATCTTACCCCTTAATCAGTAAATAAAAATTGCCCCACAATTCAAAAATTCAGTGCTGCCTCATCTTTGATAGATTAAACAGCTAGTTTGAGCAATTTCAATCTGATTGTTTGATCATATTACAAATCAGGATGGCCATTAAAGTAGTGGTTTATTAAACTGGTTTTCAGCCTTTTAACTGGTGGTTTGGTCTTTAGTAGATCCGGCGGTTTTAAGACCGCTGAAGACTGGTGGCTTCATCAAACCACCCTTAGTAAATCTATCCGTTGGTCTCCGTGGACTAAAAACTTTTGTGCAGTGTCATACTTCCACCAGGGGTGCAGCTGTATCTGGCTTTCCTGCTTTTCCAGCAATGCAGCATTTAATCCACTCTTCTACATTCTCCAGCAGTTTATGAACTGCACTTGTGTTTTAGCTTTTGTAAACCCTGGCTCTCCCAGCAGACTAGATAGATTGATGAGCAGAGTTCATGGTGTAACTCAGCTACAGTAACTGAGATTCTCTTTATCTGCTAACCTTGTGACCATGATTCTGACTTGGTAATCCTGTGCATCTGTAAGTTTGATCTTGACCTGGCAATCCTGTATATTTGCAATTCTTGAATCCTGACCTGGCCGTACACAGTATAGCCAGGTATCAATCCTGATACCTGTTACAAATATTTTCAATTGTAATATTTTAATGTGAGTAGCATGTTGGTGTATCCTCTACTGGAGAAAGGAGTAAAGTATAGTGAGGGCCATGTTGAAAAATCATCAGGAGATTTCTTTTGCTTTTTTTTTTGTCAGCATGAGGAGTTGACCATATGAGAGGAAAGGTGGATTTGTTGCATTTACCCATTTTGGAGGGTATTTAATTTTGTGGAGTCTAAGAAGCAGAAGATTTTTTGAGGAAACGCTATGTAGCCTGGACTACCCCAAAGGCCAAAGTGTAGTGGTGGCTAGATTAGTTGAAATGGATGTTTAGGCCATGTAAATGTAATAGAGATATACATTTAATTATATTCCCTCAGTGTGAGTGTCAACTACATAATGAGAATAAATATTTAGAGTATGTACAGTGGAATCATTTGTCACTACAATTGTATTGATATGGAACATCGAAGACATCCACTTCAATGAAAATGGCATTTCTGAATCTGGGTCCCAAATGCTTGTATTTCCTCAAGGGACCAGGCAGCTGGGTTAGCTCCCTTCACAAAAAAATAATTTACAACATTTAAAAATTAGGGTCTTTTTCAGGGTGGTGGGGAGATTCCAATCAGTAATGGTTCAAACTTTGGCAGTCGCCCATAGAAAAAAGCTGCTGGCAAAAATGTTCTATCCAAGAAATGTCATTTTTCTATCTTGGCATCTAGACTATAATGAACTTGCCCAAATTGTCTTTTAACACATCATTGATTAAATCCTGGAACACAGCTGGGATATTACATAGCCCAAATGACATTACACAGTGTTCATTTTGCCTGGAATGACTATTGAAACCTATTCTCTACTTATCGCCTTCACAAATACGTATCAGGATTTTGCCAAATTATTAATAATGGAGGTAATGTATTCTATATGGTATACATATCATATTCTCTTTAAAATGCCATTAAAAGAGGAGGGCACTTGTGATTTCCAGGATATTTATTTGTTATTCCTCTCTCATTCATACCCCTTAAATCAATACATACACATGTACATTGCAGTCTTTCTTCTTTAAAAAGAAGAACCCAGCACTAAGGGGGGATCTGGAAGGCTTAAAGAATTCTTTCTTGACATTTTCTAAAATGTATTCTTCCATGGCCTGGGTTTCAGAGATAATAAATTATGGCCTTAGGATATTTGCAACCTAGTATCGGATCTATGAATAATGTGGAGATCTATCAGATATATGGATAATGAGGGGGTAATATGTCCACAGCCTGTTTGGAAAAAACACTTGAGTAATCCTGGTACTGAGGAGGGTTTCATGGCTGTAGTGGCCAACTTTGGACAGGCATGTCCCTAAACAATTTTTACTCCATGCACTAAGTTCTCCTAAGGACCTGTCAATGGCAGGCTTATCCAAGGGTCAGGGATACATTCAATGAAGATTCAAGCAATAGAAAAGAATTGGACTCTATATTCATTGACCCAACTGAAAGCGTAATGAACACAGTACTCTCCAAAACTCTTTTTCCAGTGAGCAAATGGCTGTCTAAACCACATACAGAGAGAGGATTGGTCAGAGGTTGGGTAGTAAGAGATTTACAGGCCACTGAAATATACAAGAAATTTCCAGCTGCCCACTGTGTACAATTTCAAAACATTGGAATTCGAGATGCCTGAGCAGGTACCTGAAGGGTATTTTTACTTTTCTGTAAGTACACGTACATGAACTTTCCATTTATCATCTAAGTGCATAGGATTTCCAGAGTTGTAGGGTGTTTATTGTTCCAAATGGTCTATTTCGTCACAGTAAAGACACAATTGTTGGGTAAAAACTCTTGCCTTTTCCTCAGAGGTCAGACGAAAGACTGCTAACTGCATGGGCTCAAAAGTTTACATCTTGGCTTGCTTAGAAAAATGAGAAGTATACTGTGTTACAAAATCTTTCTCTTTTCTTCTTACTTAAAAATATCTGTCAATTTGAATGGATAAACCCATTAACGAATTAGGAATTGGATAATGGATCAGAGTACCCTTTATTTGTTTTGAAAGACACAACCTGAATTGGCTACAGAGAGCCAGGTTATTCCACTCAATATGAGGCCCAGTGTCAACAATTCTGTACAATAGTCCTCAACTGCACGACCTCCATGTTTGAAAGATCGTCATACAACAGGCTCAGAATCTGAAAGAATGAACCCACAAAAATCGTATGATACTGTCAGGAACCAAACTGAACACCTATGTCTGCAGCTCTTCTTGTAATATAGAGATGATGATGCCGACCCATTGTGACTTAGACCCAGAATTTAAAATATAGTTTGCACCTGTCTCTGAAATTGGAAAAGTCTCTTCTATTGCCAGAAAATCTATCTGGAAGATTTAATTTAGTTTACTGTACATCAACCATTATTTTTGAACTGACAATAGAGTAGAAATGTGCTGCACAATTTGTGACAGAGATTGCAGCTCATTATACTGAACTTGTGCTGGACTATATTTCCAAAACTTGTTATGGCTGGTTATAATGTCACAACACCCTTAATTGCTACGTTATCAGAACTTCACCTATACCAACCACTGTGCCAATGGAGCTAGATATGTGAGCTGGTACGTGGTTGTCCCCAGGACTTAATCTCAAGTAGTAATAACTTAACAGGTGTAGGTTGGCAAAATAGGATATGACCAAAGAAAATACTGATCTGACAGTACCATGACCGCTGGGATAGATGATGCACCGATAGGATACTGATGTAGCAGGTATGGATGATGGAACAGGAAGGATACAGTATCCAAGTTCAACCAATATTGCTCTTGGCAGTAGAGAGTACTGAGAAGTATAGTGAGCCACAAACTAATGTCCTAGTTGCAATTTCAGTATTTGGCCAGTACTACAGTGACAGTGTAGAGCAGCACAAATACTGATAGAACCTGAGAAAGCAGGGTCAGTTGGAAAAGATAATAGACAAAATAAGCCTGCGCTCAGTATATCCCATATTAACTATGCTACCAGCTGCATGGTAATAAGCCTGCGCCCAGTATATCCCATATTGTATATGGTACCAGTAGCATGGCAATATAAATGCCACATATGTATACAAAAGAAAAAGACAGTTGTTGTCAGTGCTTATCCTTAACACTGCATATATGTGTGTATCTAGCAAAATGAAAACATGAGGTATTAGTTCATATTTTGAGCAAAACATTTGAGCCTGCATACCAGCATCAAGGGCACCTCATTATATGCAAGTCCTACACTGACCTATTTACTTTAAAAGAACATTAAAATGCAGTTAAAATCAGGTATACCTCCCAGGTATAGGGGTTTGTGAGCCAGAGCCAAATGAGCCTTATATAGGCTTGATGGACAGCTGCTATGACAACATAAGGTAATATTTTGAGACAAAAACAGAAAAAATAAGCCCGTGCTTGGTACATCCCATATTATATATGGTACCAGCTGCAGTTGGAAAAGAAGTAACAATTTAAAATGAACATCACTTTACCATTTGTGTACTTCATGGTGACACTTCTACAGGACACACAATGATAGGAACAGACACACAGAAAACAAAAGATGATCCTATGCTGTGCATTCACCACAATCCCCTCAGACCAAATACAACATGTGACCTCTAGTCTCAAATGCAATAGATGCTCTTTCAGTATTACCAATATGCTGCCTCAAAAACGGCATTACCTTACTAATCAGTACAGTTTTTGTATTTACAATAAAATACCAGGCATGCTGCGCCCATAATAGAAACAAATTTTATACAAGTTGTCTCTTCCTATTCTTCTGTGGGGGAAGGTGGATCCAGATGGATGTGTTTCTCGCCGTTAGTAAGATGCACCTTAAAAAAGATGAGTATAGATACAAATTTACACCACATTCCTTCTAAACCCAAAAGTCACTTCTTCTTGTTTTTTATTCCATCAGCCATAACAGAAAAAATACATTTTTAGTATTATAAACAAAAGTTCAGACTTTTAGAATTCAATTTAGAGAGTGTGATTTTTTTTTTCAGGCCTTTAAATGACCACAGTACTGTTTAATGTCTTCCAATATTCTTATGATCAGGGTTTGATAAATCCTGAGACCACGGTTGCCAATCTATCCAAAATATTACCACTAGCACCTGGGCATCAAGCACTCACTCAATTCCTCCTGTCAGGTTGCTGAACAGCTATCAGCCTTCTGTTTTCTGTCCAGACCTGAAAGCTTGGCTGTTGGATTAATGTGCAGGATTGAATGTGAGCACAATCAACCAGTTAAAGGAAAGGCTTATAACTGCTTTGGAAGCTTGTGGAACCAACAACAAAAACATGTATGCAATGTAGAAGGAAATGGACCTGCTGGAGAGTACAACATATACAGAGTCTAGAAAATCATAATACACTTTCAAAGTCATTACCTTTTGTCATGTTACACCATGGAAATTGAAATCAATTTAATCAAACTTTTTCCAGATTAACACATTTCACTTTACAACTAACAAAAAAAAGGCAACAGTTCTGAAAATGAATGAAAAATGAAAAGCTAGAATAATAGGATTGGAAAAGTGATCAGTCCCCTGATTTAATACTTTGTAGAGGCACCTTTTGCTGTCAAGGACATCCACCTTCCTATCTTTAAATCAATGTGTTGTTTTGTTGGCAGTATGCTCATCTGTGTTGCAGAGGGCTGCAGGGTGTCTTCAAGAATTTGGGTGTACATGGCAACATCCATTCTCTTCAATCCTGACCAATCGCCCACTCCTTGCTGAAGAGAAACACCAACACAACATAATGTTACCACCACCATACTTCACAGTAGGTATAGTGTGCCTTGGTTGGTGTGCTGTGCTTGGTTTGCACCAAACATAGCGCTTGGAGTTCAGTCCAAAAGTTATATCTTCACCTTATCATGATCATCAGCAGCAGCTATTCATATAGCGCTACTAATTCCGCAGCGCTGTACAGAGAACTCACTCACATCAATCCCTGCCCCATTGGAGCTTACAATCTAAATTCCCTAATATACACACACATAGACAGAGAGAGCGAGAGACTATGGTCAATTTGATAGCAGCCAGTTAACCTACTAATACGTTATCTGACCATACAACGTTTTGCCACTTCAAAGTGTTTTTTTGAAAAGTGCAAATAAGATTGTGTATGGCAAGGAAGAGCCTTCCTGGCAGACAGGGCAGCCTTTTGTGTAAAGCTTGTGAGATAATTGTCACATGCACAGACTGACCAATCTCATTCATAAAGACTTGTAAGTCCTTGAAAGTCGCCATCGGCCTCTTGGTAGATTCCCTGATCCTTATCCTCCTGGCTCTGCCATACAGTTGGGACGAACGGCTAGATCTAGGCAACGCATTCTATAATTTTATGCAATTTGATGAAGCTGTCATAGTTCTAAGTTTCCACAAGGTGTAGCTGTTTTACCACATCTTATAACTCATACCATTGTTTATTTGCTAACACTGTTCTTATAAATTGTTGTAGGTTGGAATTTCCCACATGGAGAATCCGGAAGTGTAGTCTGTAAATTTGATATTACTGCCCGCTTCTGATCAGGCAATGTAGCTTAGACCTTTCTACTTGTGAAAACAATGTATTTTATTTCCAAAAATCTTTAATGGCATGTTTTTCATTGGCAAAGTTGTTTGTTCTAAATGTGCTTGGGCTCCAGATCTGATAGTATAATAACAGTAATTATGTGAAATGTCTTCTATTATTATTATTATTAGTAGTAAATAAAAATAGAATAATAGTATTAATAAAGTGTCATCTGAATTACCTCAAAACACATTTTCATTGTATGAGAATGTGGAACATTTATGATGAGTTGATTAAAGGAGATACCTACTTTTTGCTAAATTTCCCCATTCGAGTATAGTGCCAACGTAACATGTTAGTTTGTAATAATTAAAGTACATGTACACCCATACTAAATATTTATCAGAAAACATGGTATTTTATGGCTATGTAGATACTTGCTCTTCCACCCCTTCTTTTATTAATGTGAAATGTGTTGTAATCCATATACTTTCCTGTAAAAATTTGATTTGATCTAATGAATTTGATACATAAGCTGGTTACAAAAGGAATGTAATTTCCAGTTAAAACACATATAAACAAAAGTGGCGTCCTTTCACTCATATGCGGAGCTGAATGCATCTTGAGTAGCGTCTGACTCTGCATTGGCAGCATATGTCCAACGTGCAAAAATAGCATAACTCCGCCTATATGCAGAACACATGTATACAATTGTAAATCTGAATTGGTAGCAAATGCACCTAATCTCTAGTAGCCATATTTTCGCTTCAGCCAAAACAGAATGCAAATACATGTATTTCCTTATTTAGACTAACTAGCCATTTCACATTACTGACTTAACAATTATATCATATAAGCCTTGTTAGATGAACACTGGAGATTCAAGGTATGGACATACATCCACTACTACATTAATAAACTTCAAATCCACCTTACATGTGCTTACTTATAAAATAAAAATACTCTTCTTAGGGTTTTCATTTTTTTTTGCAGGTCATCATTTGCACTATGTTAGAACATCACCATATAATAAATGAACCTTCGTTATCCACTAATATGCACGCCATATTCTCAAGGAGGTAGACTTCCTATTATGCTTTGCATTAGAATGTTACCTTCATATGAACGAAAATATACTAAATATTTAAAAATTATAATGTATTAGAATGTTATTTTTTGTTAATTGCTCAAAAATATTTTGTAATAAAAGAAATACATTAGTGTCCTTCATTAAATCAAAATGTTGCTGAACGTGGTTTAGGGAAGTCTTATTTCCTGACCCAGTCCATTCAAGCAGGTGGTCTGGCGGTGCCTACATCAGTGAGTGCCAGTTCCTTTACTGCAGCAAAACAATGGAACATATTAGGGTTACAATAATCATACTTTTATATATATTCACTACATCATTACACAATGTGCTCAAAGGTGATAGTTTGGTGAGCATGGATTTTATATGGTTCCTTATTGTTTCTTGCATAATACATTTTTCAAACATTTATATGTCTCAAATATAAATTGTTTGTGTATGTGTTAAAGTGTTTGGGGGCTTTACAGAATTATAAATAATACTTTGCCATCAAACTTACATAGCATTACCTTTGAAGGGGAAGTGCCTATAAAAACAAGCATTAGTCTACTTTCTGGACACATTCTGTCCTATGTTACATAATATACAATTTATTTTAATAAAAACAAATTGCTACCTTTTGTCTCCAAATCTTTCTTTGTAGTTTTGCCAGGAGGCCATTCTGGTCAATGGAGTGTTTGCAGTCCAAATACTGGTGTATCTCTTAGCTGACAGAATGTGGTACAAAAAAAATACAGTTTCAAATGCCCACAAACATTTTCAATTAGACAGTATTTAAGGCCACATAGGTAATTAATATGTTGAAATACTTGCAATGTTCTATAAAATAGGAATTAAACAATAATATCTAATAATTGTTTTTATTTATTATCATAGCAAACAGTAAAATGTCCCAGACAGAGTAACAAGCAGTCTAAACTAATATATAGAATACAAGAAGTCAAGGACTGGGCACAGTCAAATAATATTGTGTAACATGCCCCTCATGGCCCTTCTGGTTCAGTAAAATAAAACGTGTTGAAACTTAAATAAAATTGTAGAACATGTGCAATTATTTCATATAGTTCTCGTCTTTTAGTATTTTATTTCTCTTACCACAAATTTTCAAAGGGCTTATACTATGCTTGCCAACTCTCCCTGAATGTCAGGGAGACTCCCTGAAATAGGGGTGATCTCCCTCACTCCCGAAGAGTCTGGCATTCTCCCTGATGCTGAGCCAGTACAAGACGTGGTTGGGTTCGCCATCTGTGGCATGATGACACAGTTCAGAAATTGTGTCCTATGTCCATGTATTGATGCCTATGGAGTGGCCATTTACATGGAGACCAAGATTTAATCAAAGACTGACAGGTAAGACAACATAACTTCCGTAATGGAAACAGAAATGTAAAAGACACTTCAGTCTCTAGAGATGCATTAGCTGCTTTTCTAACACATAGTTGCCTTCTCTCCCGCATTTCTGGGAGACCTCCCGGGCTCCCGGGAGAGCAGAGCAACCTCCCGGTGGCGGGGGCGGGGCTTAATGATGCAAATATCACGTCATCTTAGCCAAAATGATGTGATTCGTCAAACCCTGCCCCTGCACGGCCACATCCCCTGGGATCTCCCTGAAGCCAACGAGGAAAAGTTGGCAAGTATGGCTTATACAAACATTCCTACAACGAAGGAGTAAGTATACAGAAACAGATAGCCATACAAATGAAAAAGGTCAACAGGAATATATAATATATATAGAAATAGTAATCATTCATATTTTGCCATAATATCTGATCTTATGAAAAAAAAATGTAATGTAAAACTAGAAATATTATCTACATGCTTTGCTGAAAGTAACCCTAAACTACATTTTATGCAATCATTTGCTATATTTTCAGCATCTAAGCCCATGCTGTTACATATGGGTATTTAGCAATTTCAGTTTTATAACTTAAAAGTATTAATAAGCCACTTAAGATTAGGTTCTACATTTGCTGTAATTGCAATCTACCTTTGCTGTAATGTAATACTGTTATTAACTACAGTAAATATTATTTGGTTTGGCAACAGAAAATTATTATATTTATTTCTAATTTTATTGTTAGGTATGGAACAGTCACAGAGTAGACAGAGAAGAAATACCATGATAAGATGGAGAAGGCCAGAGAGGAAGACTTGGAGGTGGAGCAGCCAGGCAGAGCCGGATTTAGACCTCATGGTGCCCTAGGCAAGATATTGGTTTGGCCCCCCTTCCCCAGCCCCCCTACGCCCCCCCATCCTCCCACCTCCCTGAAACAATCCATAGCATTATATTTTTTTTTAGCATAGCATATACTCCTATAGTAGAAGGGTAAACTATGTGCCGCCGCACATCACGCTGCTCCTCCTGCATCACCATGCGGCCCCTCATTATTATCCCTCTTATCACACTGTGCCCTCCTTTATCATTACACTGCATCACACTGTGGTCCCAACAGTTAAAGAATAATGTCCATGGACCCCATATTTTGTCAAAGTATCTACCAGAATTTTGAACTATGCTGGTCATATGCTCCATACGATGAATTTAACATTCAGTGGTCGAAGTAGAAGTGGCGGTATGAAAAATGTAATGAGAATATAAACAAGTGAATGGAATTTTATTATTTTACAATGAAGGCAGTACGAGAAGTAGCGGTATGGCATACTACCATATACACCCCACTTCCACCACTGCTTACCTTTCAATTCACACAAATTGTACTTTATCTTTAACTAAACTTAGGTATTAATCATAATTAACATGTCAAGAAACTGCAGTTCATGCTTAGCAAGCCCAGTAATAAAAAAACAGCAGTCTCCTATCACTACCACGTCACAGACCATCAGCCACTACAGTTACTGACTGCAGCCCTCTACCTACAGATACATGAAAAATCCCTGGAATGCAATAATCATGTTAATATGTCAGTCTTCTGCATGATTCCCATAGTGCAACATTTAAACAAGTCAGACCTCCTCATAATATAAATCCCACCAGATTCAGGATAGTTGGCAGACTGCCCTGCTCTCTCCTACCTGTTCTCATCACTTTCATGGTTTGTGGCTGCTGTTGTCTTTAGATCAGCTGCTGCTTGTTTGGATCCTGGAATGTTGGAGGCCCTATTTGGAAAAAAAAATGGGTACAAGAAATTTAGTAAACTTCAACCAGCCCCAGTGTTAAATCAATATAGCACCCACATTTTATAAGTAGACCTCCCTCCAACCAAAACATTAAATTAATAGCATACACATTTAATAAATAGACCTATTTCCCTCCAACCAGCTCCAACATTAAATTAATAGTGTTACCATTTAAAAAATAAACCTATTTCCATCCCACAAACAGCCACTCATACAGACACACATAATATAAATACACTGGCCCCTCACACACACACACACACACACATATTATATTAATATAAAGGGTGCCTCTTTTCATTTTGAGGTAAGAGGTGTCAAGATTGAGGCAACGGGTCATGTGAGGGAATAGATAATGAGCACGTGTCATGGGAAATATCAAAGAAAAGATAGTGAGTGTTGTAAGGGTATTGTTGGCTGAGGAGGGGCCGTGTGGGAAACAGACTTCTAACTCACATGCCCCCCCTCTGCCCAGCACCCTCACACATGCCCCCTCTGCCCAGCACCTTTAGCCACACATGCCTCCCCTATGCCCTGCAGCTTTCATCACACATGCCCCCTGTGCCAGAGCAGCTTCATTCACACATGCCCCCTATGACAGTGCAGCTTCCATCACACATGCCCCCTGTGCCAGAGCAGCTTCCATCACACATGCCCCCTGTGCCAGCACTGCTTCCATCACGCGTGCCCCCTGTGCAAGCGCTGCTTCCATCACACATGCCCCCTGTGCCAGAGCAGCTTCCATCACACATGCCCCCTGTGCCAGCGCAGCTTCCATCACACATGTCCCCTGTGCCAGCGCAGCTTCCATCACACATGCCCCCTGTGCCAGTGCTGCTTCCTTCACACATGTCCCCTGTGCATCACACATGTCCCCTGTGCATCACACATGCCCCCTGTGCCAATGCTGCTTCCTTCACACATGTCCCCTGTGCATCACACATGTCCCCTGTGCATCACACATGCCCCCTGTGCCAGCGCTGCTTCCTTCACACATGTCCTCTATGCATCACACATGTCCCCTGTGCATCACACATGCCCCCTGTGCCAACGCTGCTTCCTTCACACATGTCCCCTGTGCATCACACATGCCCCTTGTGCCAGCGCTGCTTCCTTCACACATGTCCCCTGTGCCAACGCTGCTTCCTTCACACATGCCCCCTGTGCATCACACATGTCCCCTGTGCATCACACATGCCCCCTGTGTCAGTGCTGCTTCCTCCACACATGCCCCCTGTGCATCACACATGTCCCCTGTGCATCACACATGCCCCCTGTGCCAACGCTGCTTCCTTCACACGTCACATGTGCCAGCACTAATTCCATCACACACACTCCCCTTCTTCTTTCCCTTTTCTACACGAATGCAGCCAGGAACTGAAAAAAATCATGGATCTCCAGCACCGACTACCATAGACTTTCAGCAGCCCGCCTAACACTATGCACCATTTGACCGCTGCAATCACATGACCCTATGATGTCATATTGACGTGCCAGGGTACCTACGCTGAAGGAGATCTAGCCACTACCCTCCTAGCTCTACCACTGAGCCCCTCACCCGATTCGCAACATTTCCACTTTTCAAACCCACTGCAAAACACTCATCTTTATACATTTACCCCCTGGAAGGTTTGGAAAAAAGAACCAGCAAAATAGCAGGAATAATGTTCGATATTATTCTCACCCTCCAAGAGATTAAAAGCCAGCAGAATCAACTAATGACAGCTATAGAGGGGTTTGGAAAATCCTTTGCGGCAATACTGAATCGTGTCACAGCAGCCTGTGACTGGGGCAGCAGAGAATTTAACACCTGTCTCTGCTCCACCAGCCCCCACTGCTCAAATAACTCGGGGACAGGTGAGGCAAAACACTAACAACAATGTCAAAATCAAAATAGTGAAATATGTATTTAAAGAAAAAGCTAAATGAAGAGTTTGTCATTTTGTCCATTTGTCAATTATTCATAATTAAGGAATATGTTATATCAAACTATATGGTGATCTTAGAAAAGATGGACTTACATTTCGGGTTCTGGAGAAATATATGCAGCATGGTTAATTTTGTATAGAAAACATGAACAGTTTCATATAGTAAACAAGTAACGTGTCATACGATACTATTGCCACATGTCAGCCACATTTGCATGCACCAGGTGTACATATTGTGTAAAAATATGATCCAGAAATATCATGGTGTCACTAAAAATGTATATGATGTAGCTGGCTTAAAAAGTTTCTCACTGGCAGGTCACAGAGAGTGTCTTCAAGAGTATAATCAACTGTACCAGTGCCCGTGGTCATGTGGCTTTCCACAGGGTTCTATCCAATCTCCCACACTATTTGCAGTACACATGCTTCCACTGGGTGAAATAATCTGACATCATGGATTGGACTACCACTGCTAACTCTCAACTGTACCTATCCTTTGCTCCAGGTACAAGAAGCCAATATCAAACCTAAATGGTTGTTTAACTGAGCTTAAAGAACACAGCAACTCAGATTGGATCATGTAGATATGTGTGTTTGATTTCCGAAGACACCATATACTTAACCCATTCCATGTTGTTTACTATGGGCCTCAAGAATGCCATCTTAAATAGGTCCATCTGAAGCTGAGTGTTTAAGCTTTTCAGTGTCAAAATGGGCCTGAACGAATAATTGGGTTTTGTCATGAGCCGCGGCATTTCCCCTGGCCTCCGTGACTCACTGCCTCAAGCTGTCTGCGTCCCGGCCATCTCAATGACTGGTTGGCTGGGCAACAATCGGAAAGCTTTCTCCACTCTGCCACTGTGCCTGGCGCAGTTCTGTTAAAGTAATTACAGCCTCCTGAGGCTGATTAGTGTAGCTTGTGATCCTGCATCTTCATTGGTCAGCATGACTATTTAAGGCAGGGAGGGCTTAGCCTCCCTGCCGGTTATAGCGTTCAGTTCCTGGCTGCTGACCTGCTCTTGTCCTGTTGTGCTTATCTCTGGATTGCTTTCTGTGTTTGACCTTTGATTTGTTTCCTGGACTTCGGATATTTGCTTGTGGCCCTGACCTTTGCTTGTGACTCGGATACTCTCGTTTGCTGCCGGCCTTGATCTCTGTCTGAACCTGACCTCGCTGACTTCTCTGGTCCCTGCACCCTGGCTTGTTCCTGACCATTGTTAACTACTGTCATCACCTCCTATTTCCGTGCTGCAGAGTTACTCATAAGCGTGCACTACATTGAGTTTAAGACCTGGGGACATCTGAGTATCTGTGAGCATATCAAGCTCTATGAGAAGGTGGCTGCTATAGGTGAAGACCTCTGCTAACAATTCTGTAGGCTTATAATATTTGCTGGTAGCCGTAACAGGTTTTTGTACCAAGAAGAGGCTTAAGTAAAACTGCAAACTATTCTGGTGACCCAGAACCGGAACAACCAAACCTGAAGAAATCAGAGATTGAATGAATGATTTCTCACATATCAAGATGTATTGTCTTGTCTGCTGCAAGCCCCATGATGAAGAATCTTCTGGGTGCCTTCTGGGGTATGACACCTTGTTTTCCCTGTAGGCACTTCCCTTGAGAAATTAAAGGTTTTAAACCTGGGGCCTATAGCTCTTGGAGCATTAACAGGAAGAAAAGAGCTTGGCTGATAATTTTATTCAGCTCATGCCCAAATAAGAGATGTCGAAGGTAAAGAATGGAAGGCACCCTAGAGCCTGCTGACACTCCACATCCATATTTGGCATTTAGCCAGATAGTTCATTGAGCCGAGACTGCTGAAAATGAATTCCTAGCACCATTCAATCCAGCATCTAGAGCCACCTCTCCCAAAAATGGCTCCTTGAATCTGTTCCACCAAAGGCAGCAATTCAGATCCTGATCAGCCAGCTATCAAGCCCTCTAAAACTTCTTCAGAACATCTCTCCGCTGCTTTATTAACCAATGCAGAAGCTAAATTGGGTCTCATGGAGGGCTCTCTGGCCTCAAAGATGTACTTGAGAGTCTATCTTTGGACTCTCAAGTACATCTTGGTCCAGGAGTATGCTGACCATTGAGAATGTTCTCAATGGTCAGCATAATCATTAATGTTCGCCACTTTGTGAATAGGAATAGTGGTTGTCTTAGACAAAACTCGCTACTCAGGCACCCTGGGAGGCCATTACCATTTAAATGTTTCCTTATTAGGAAGAGGATAACTTCTGCAGCTGTTGTGGTCCATATCTTGCTAAGCATATAATCTAGCTGGAAAGAAGAAGAAGAAAAAATAAGGAAGTTGCTGAAAATTCTACAATGTCCATGTCTTGGATGTCCAATACCTGGTACACAGTCAGATCATCTACTTCTAGTTAGAAATATCCTCCAGATCCAAATCTATTACTAACTCATTCTCCTCCTGGGAAGAACAGTTAGAATCTGACTCATTCTCAGACAGGGCAGAATTCTACTTGTGAGACTCTAAAGAGGAGGAAACTCTGAATGGCCCCTGCATTAAAATTGCCAAACTTCCATACAGGCTTCTCCTGAAATGTTGAAGACTTACCCCAGGCCAGTTTTATATTTATACTATATTCTCTCCTACTAGATTGGGTCATAAAAACGGGTCAATATACGACCGTTTCATTATGGGCTGAGACAACTGTATACGCTATAAGATTTATATTAACCACGGCTCAAACAGACTCTTTTATTGACTCCACTAGATAACTCTCTGGCAGTATAGAGACCAGCTAACCTACAAGTGCACTCCTTCAAATTAGATAGCAACGAGTCAATATATGGCCGCTACACAGTGTGCCGTGATAATTATATACGCTACAAGATTTTACTAATCACGGCTCTAATAGATTTATTTATTGACTGCTTTAGATAACTCTCTGTGGTCACAGAGATCGGTTAGCCTATCAGTGCAGTAATTGCTTTGACCCTGCCGAAGACAATCCTATCGTCATCATAGAAGTACTATATTGTGCACAATTTTATAACATAGGATCATAGACTATATTTAGGCATGCACGATTATTTGCATTCATCGTTATTAACTACAGAGAGCCAACATCTGAGAGATATTGTGTAATAATAATAATTAAGGTATTATTAATACTCTTTACCATCCGAAGTATGAATTATCATTAGGGTCTTATTCTGCTATGACCTCAAGGATGTATGAGTAATTCATCATCACAGCAGCCAATATTGTTATATCAGTACCTATTACTTTAATAATTTCAGTGAGAATACAAGCGACTTGCAGCAGAAACTGCAATTTTATTTTCACTTCCCTCACTTTGTATCTATTTTTATATTTTCGCTAGTTGTAGTATCCAGATACTACAATTTTAATGAATACCAATAAAATTTAATTTTTAATACTCCATACCCCGGAGTGCCCCTGTATACACACTTTTTTCTTTGTTCAATATTCTAAAACTATCAGTGTAAGGGTGCACCCTCCAATTAAGACAATAGATTAATTCTGGAACTAATATATGTTCAGTAATATAGGGGTTATTGATTATTGACATCATTAACAAACTTAGTGCGGTTATCTTTGTAACAAACACCCAGGCCAGTTTTGCCACATCAGTAACAGAGCCCCCAGACAGTCACGTGATCTGATCCTCAGACTGGCAGGCTGCGCATAGGACATCCACGCCAGACTGTCCTAGAGGTATGTTAGAGGTATGCATCTACAACATATAAAAATCTTTACAGAATTCACCTTCTCAGCCTTAGCTCTGGAGAAGACCCCCTTTTCTGACATGACAGAAAGTCAAAATTAGAATACAATAAGCAGAACACAATCAAAAGAAAATATTGTGAACCTGATATACAGACTCAAGTCTTTTAAAAGGAGTTAAAAGTCACTGAGGAAGCAATCCAAAAGCTATAACTCACGGCACCAGTGGTATAGAAAGGGAAAGCAGGACTGGCAATGCTTGCCTTCTGGTTTGCTTCACTAATAATGAGAGAGCCAAGGAGGAAGTGCAAAGGGTCCACAATTTACATGAAAAGCACCTCCCTCCAGGGCCCAGCACAAAGATGTCTACCACTCTTATTGATTGCTCTCTCACACCAACCCAAGTGGCTTGCAAGGGCTTACTACACTAGTAACCCCCACCTGACCTGGTCCCAGGCTAACTAAGGGACTGCCCTGCTAATGAGAGCAGCCTCCAGACCCTGGAGCCCACCTTCTCTTTCATTACTAGCAATATGTTGAGAGAGAGTTCCACTCACCAGGCCACTCTCTGGTGTGCAAGGGTGCAGCAATTACCTCCATGCAGCTACTGCACTGGACCACCGGTCACTACCAGCTCTATTGCAGAAATCAAACATCGGGAATGGGGTGGTGTCAGCAGAGGCACCACTCTGGCAGCTCCAGCATCACAGCATCACGCAGTTGTCTGTGCTGCTAGTGAGAAATATACAGATGCGATTGTGGTAAAAATATTAAAAAATAAAGCATTCACATGCCATCAAACAGTGATCTGTGACCAAACATCAAAATGGCACAAACTAGCGTGCGGTCAATCAGTTAATAAAGTTGAGGTTGATAAATCCATTTGTGTCAGCTATGCATGTGATTCTGCAACCATCCAATCAGAACCAATGAGGCAATGGTGCTGTCCATCATCATTATCCTGGATGTACGCTTTAGCATCTTCTCTGCATCATTCTGAATAGGTTTAGAGTTGCCTTAGGATGGCTCAGGACTTGGTTTGAGGTTCCTCCAAGTATGTTTTGCCCTCTTCCTAAGATTTCTGTTTGTATTCTTTTATGAACGAATATTTTAAATAAGTATTTTCTCTGTAAAACTTTCAAATCACCTGCACGAGAAGGTGGAAAAAATGAATTTTACAACATGTGTGAATAGATGTCCCATACACAGCTTGAGACATTGGTATTTTACATTAACTTATATAATGTTCTTATCTGAGCTTTTGTTGACCGAAATCAACCATAATTATGCTTTAAAGTTGGCATATTTACTAGATTAGAGTAAATAGATTAGACTAGACTAGACTAGATTAGACTTTACTTTATTAGAGTAATGAGGAAAATGACTAATATCCTATTAATGCATACAACTAAATGCAAATATATCAGTTAAAATATATTTTACTGACTTGCACAGATTGTTTTAGACTTTTGCTTATCTTAAATTTCCATGGTCACTACAAACCTTAAAAATCCAATTATTGTGATTTTTATGTAATGTTTAAATGGATAAAGAACATACGTATGTTAGCTGTAACATAGTTTGCTACTAACAGGACATTTTATTTAGTAATCCAAACAGAGGTTTGGGATGGACTTTCACAGTAATATGGCAGCACATATTAGCAAGGTGAAAGAATGCTGATATAACCAAGCCATTAAATTTGAGAAAAACCTAAAAATGTGTATTTGTTGTACGTTGTGGAGATGGGTAAACTGCACTAACTCTGCTAATTTTGAATGCTAATGCATTGTTAATGTGGAAAATAGTTTAGAAAATAATTGCTGTTATGCTAAAATAATATTAGTCCACCTAACATTCCAAGTAATAGAACAATTAATAAACTACCCTTACATGCATGGCATAACTATCGTCGGCGCCAGGGAAGCGACGGCACCAGAGCCTGGAGCAGAGGGAGGGCCCGCAATGCCACCTCCTGGACATGCAAGCTGATGTCCAGCTGACAAAATAGGGCAGTGAGGGGGGCCTCACGAGGGTCGAATGGTATCGTCAGGTTCCTATGAAAATTTACTTACATAAGACAGAGCAAAGTATTTCCATTATATAAGTTTCTATAAACTCATCATATACAGCACAGTATAACCATTTTTTCAAAAGAATTCCCTAAATCCTCTAACTGTGGAAGTTGGAAAAGGCAATTATTTTCACATATGAGGAGATGCTTTTTGAAAGTTTATTTAACTTGTGTTTTCATATATTTTTTTATCTTTTAGATTGGACAACACTTTATGACCATGCCAATACACAGCCAACAATCTCTTTTGTTGTTTGGGTTGACTTGTTTTTTGTGATATTACAAAGCTTCCACTAATTAAATGCTCTTATCCCAAAACCTTCTCTTTTATTTTTTTTGATGCATTGGGGTCATATCCAACCTAAAATACTGTATATTTAAAATGTACTTTACTTAAAGGATAATTCCACTTTCAAACAAATGGTTTTCATTATCTATATTAGGCACAAACATTAATATTTGCTAATACAAAACAGTACCTGTGAGCTTTTGTTTGGTAGATCCAGCAATGCCTGGCTTCCTGTGGTGAAATATTTAGTTTAGTTTGGCAAAATACATTACTATGCAGCCTTAGGATTGTCTGGTGACACCTTCCACATCAATCTCCATTTTGTATTACCTTCCTAGCAAGCATTCACAGGATTTAAACAATAGGTGGTTCAAGCATACTGCAGGCAAATTGGTGATGATGTCATAGGGTAGAAGCAGATTCTGTTTAGTCCTGCTGCAATGCTTTCAAAGTTACACACAGAGGGTCTGATTCATGTTCAGACATATGTCCATTAACGTAGTGTATCTTGCAGGAAATAGGTTTGCACATGCTCAAAAAGCATCTTTGCTTTTCTGTTCGAATGTGAATCTCTTAGCTGGGAAGGATGTGGGTTTTGTTAGAACAAACTGCGATTTCTTGTATCATAACTGGCAGAAACCAACTTATTTCTGGATGCAGGATATTTTAAAAGCAAAATAATATTGTTCTAGTTTAGAAATTGGCAGTTCTGGTTTCCCTCTTCCCTGGATATAATCCTGTGGCTGTGTACATCCTGTAGGAACCAAATTTATTTTAGGAGGAGGAATTTTTAGACTTTTATGTATTTGTGATTAATTCAGAAGTTAGGTTTAGAGGCCAGATACTAAAATGAGAACACATAAGAAATAAGATTGCTTTAATCTTAATGTGTTGCTTTAATACATTGCAGAGTGATTTTGAATTGCTGTCTCCAGATGACATAACAAATGATTGATGTACCATGTCACAAACACTTGCAGAAAAATTGGATCTGAGGCAAGACCCATAGAAGAAAAATGTCTTACTTAGTGAACACTGATTGAATTTGGTCTTAGACTGGTCCAAAAGCTCTGATTCTCCTCTGCTCTTCACCTTTTGACACCAAGTTGTTGTGGCAGAAAAGCAGCACCTTCAGGGTTTATATTAAGTGATCAGAACATTCTTTTTAATAATCAAAGTCTAAAAGTAATAAACATATTTATTCTGGAGCCATTAATGCCTTAAGATTAATCTCCAGAGTTACATATTTTCAGTTTCTTATATTGATAATACATCTGTTTATTTAACGGTTGATTAGACATAGAATAAATTTAAGTATGGCATAGCAGATCAATACAATTGTTATGGAACATTTGCAATCGAAGTCAAATAAAATTTAAGCTCTCAAGAACAGAGCCCTTCCTACCATTTGTTCTGATTTCTTCATTTATTTTGTCTATCTTGTATATCCCTGTTTTATGTATGTCCTGTTTTCCCCTCTGTCTGGCGCTGCCCAGTACTGCGGTGCTTTACAAATCAAAGATAATAATAACAACACTGTCTTGTACGTTTTAATAAAAAAAAAAATTGTCTGATAATTTTCCTAGGACATAACAGATACAGGTGATAATAAATATCAACTGAACAAAGTAGTGTGTGAGGCACTCCTGTCCGAAAAAAAATATTCAATATAAAATCAACTTTATTGATATGTACTTAATTTTTTTTTTGACATAGACAAATAACTAAATCCCACCTGGATCGGTGAATTAAAATATATAAGAAATTTTTAAGTACATATCAATAAAGTTGATTTTATATTGAATATTTTTTTTCGGACAGGAGTGCCTCACACACTACTTTGTTTAGTTGATATTTATTATCACCTGTATCTGTTATTCTCTAGATATTTCTAGTTATGAGAGCACCCCCTCAAAGCATGTATTATAATTAAACCTATTTAATTGAGGTTTGTCCAGACCTTGGAGCGGATTGGTTCAATTTTTTTTTAATTTTCCTAGGACACCAGTTTGTTTGGAACTGTCAATCAAAGTCAATACTGCAGATATTTTCTGGATAATTACAGCAGTTCAAGATTTCTCCTGGCAGTACAGACTATTATAAAAGCAAAAATAAAAAGGCATAACATTTTAAAGAAAATGTCACAAAATCCTAAACTCCCCCCATCCATTACTATTTTATTGTTTGGATATATTCAAGATTTTTCCCATGCTCCGTTTTATCCACTGCCTGTTTAAATAGCGGGAGGAGGGAAGATAGGGAGCTGCTCTGCATATATTTAGTTTTAACTAAGTAGCATTAGCAAGTGGAGATGGCGGAGAGTCAGTTGGACACAAAGGATAAAAGAGAGGGTGAGAGGTCAGGCTAGGAGAAGCAGATTTGTGCGTTATCTGGAAAAAGGTGCTGTTGGAGCATATTAGTTTACTGAGAAAATACATATAAAGAGAGAAAATCTGAGGGCCAAGAACAGAGCCTTGAGGGACCCCAACTGATAAAAGGAGTGGTTTGGAATATGTGGCACAAGTAGAGACATTGAATGTGCATTTAGAGAAGTAGCAAGTGAAGCAGTAATGAATAGTGCCGCAAAGGTCGAAAGCAACATAGAGATTAAGGAGAATGAGTAGGGAGAAGTGTTCCTTCCATTTAGCAGTGAGTAGACTTTAGTGAGGGCAGTCGATGTGAAGTGTAGAAGGTGGAAGCCTAATTGCAGAAGTTGGAAGAGGGAGTGAGTGGAGAAATGTGGCCATTACTGGAGAGGGAAAGTTGATAGAATGTTTTCTTGAGGATAGGAGTGGAAAGTCAGATTTGGAGTGAGATTTTCTTTATTGGCATTCGGTGTTACCAAGTGTGGGTGTTGTGTCTGTTTGGAGTGCCCGAATTGTGTTTGAATTGATAGAGACAATATGGCAAGGATTAGTGTAATTCTGTAAAAAGATCTTGGACAGCTGTGTTTCAATTCAGGCTGAGAAGAGGATCTCACTATGTGTGTAAGGTGAGTTAGAAAGAAAGGAGGCTGTGGTCAGAGAGTGGGAAGGTGCCGAGAAGGGCAAACGTGAGGTCCTGGGAGTGTCTATAATGATGGTGGGAGAGACCACAGGAGACAGCAAGTGTGAGGAGTTTAGAGGTAGTACAGTGTAAGTATTGCTGTCAATGGTGATTTTGAAATCTCCTACAATAAGAGTGCATGTCAGATAGTTCTAAGGGATGACTCGGAAGTTGGAGCCGGGGGGCAGTAGGAAGCCTTGTCACCACCTTATTGGTCACTGTGTAGGAGAAAGCAATGTAAAAGGGGGAGAGTCAATCTTTGGTAATGGCATAAAGGCTGAAGGAATACGTCATGGATAGATAGATGTGAGTTTGTTGCAGACTGTAACACAAATTAAATACTAGACATGTATCCTACACTAGGCCTGCAATAAAATTCTTAAACCATGTATAAGAATCAAAATATCATTGAATTAATACAAACTGCACATTGGAATGCTGGCTATTTTATTGGTAAAGAGATGGTATTACTGGTCATTATTAATCCATTTCTCCTACCTACTTGTCTGTTGTAGAGATAATGAAAAAGATCCTGTATAACTTTAACTATACTACACACACTTAGATGAAACACAAACTAAGCACTACACGTGTACCCTACACAGACTGAATTTGTAAGGGTTACAGAGATATACACATACACACTTGCAGATTTTACTAGAATCTTCCATCAGATGCACAATGCACCCAGGAACCACTATTTATGAACCATTGGAATACATTGTTTTTAACATTATCTATGAGTGTCAGAACCCATAATAATCCACAAATGTAAAGTATGCAGTCCACAAACCACTTCTTTACCTGTATATATTTATTAATGCTTAATATCAATGTCTCCATGAAGATCCCACTTTCATAAGGACATGATTACAACATAAGAAAGTAGAACTATACATAACAGAAAATAATTCACAAAATACATCTGATCAATTTATGCACAAAAAAAAGTGATTTTATTGATCAATTGTTTGAAGAATCTTTCCTGCAAACTGAGTATCATGAGAAATCATAACATCCAGAATATAATGTCTAAAAAATATATGAATTGATGATCAAGTTGCTGCTTTACAAAGACCATCTGGTGATGCCTGTGCTTTACTTGTCCAGGATGTTACCACTAGAGATGAGCGCACTCGGATTTATGAAATCCGAGCCCACCCGAATGTTGCCGATCCGAGTCGGATCCGAGACAGATCCGGGTATTGGCGCCAAATTCAAATCTGAAACTGAGGCTCTGACTCATAATCCCGTTGTCGGATCTCGCGATACTTGGATCCTATAAATTCCCCGCTAGTCGCCGCCATCTTCACTCGGGCATTGATCAGGGTAGAGGGAGGGTGTGTTAGGTGGTCCTCTGTCCTGCTATATCTCGTGCTGTTCAGTTCAGTGCTGTGCTGTGCTGTGCTCAGTCCAGTGGTGCTGTGTCCTGTGCTCTGTCCTTCTGAGGTCAGTGGTGCTGCTGGGTCCTGTGCTGTATCCTGTTCAGTCCAGTGGTGCTGTGTCCTGTGCTCTGTGCTTCTAAGAGCATAGTTATTTCCCCAATATTCCCCTATGTTTAAAAAAATAAAAAAAAGTTATTTTAAAAAATACCAAAAACTAATTTAATTTTTTTTTAATTACCACAAAATTTGCACAACCAATCCTGCAGTATAAGACCATTGGTACTGCAATATTACCAAGTTCACACATTCAGCAGTAAAAGTCCAGTGGTACTGCAATATTACAAAGTTCACACATTCTGCAGTATCAGTCCAGAGGTGCTGTGTCCTGTGCTCTGTCCTGCTGAGTTCCGTAGTGCTGCTGGGTCCTGTGCTGTGTCCTGTTCAGTCCAGTGGTGCTGTGTCCTGTGCTCTGTGCTTCTAAGGCCATAGTTATTTCCCCATTATTCCCAAGTTTTTAAAAAATAAAAAAAAAGTTATAAAAAAAATAAAAATAAAAAATTTAAAAAAATAATAATTATAACCAAATTTGCAAAACAAATCCAGCAGTATAAGCCCATTGGTACTGCAATATTACCAAGTTCACACATTCAGCAGTAAAAGTCCAGTGGTACTGCAATATTACAAAGTTCACACATTCTGCAGTATCAGTCCAGTGGTGCTGTGTCCTGTGCTCTGTCCTGCTGAGTTCAGTAGTGCTGCTAGGTCCTGTGCTGTGTCCTGTTCAGTCCAGTGGTGCTGTGTCCTGTGCTCTGTGCTTCTAAGGGCATAGTTATTTCCCCATTATTCCCAAGTTTTTAAAAAAAAAAAAAAAAAAAAGTTATAAAAAAAAATAAAATAAAAAATTTAAAAAAAAAAGTAATTATAACCAAATTTGCAAAACCAATCCAGCAGTATAAGTCCATTGGTACTGCAATATTACCAAGTTCACACATTCTTGTGCTACATATAATGGAGACCAAAAATTTGGAGGATAAAGTAGGGAAAGATCAAGACCCACTTCCTCCTAATGCTGAAGCTGCTGTCACTAGTCATGACATAGACGATGAAATGCCATCAACGTCGTCTTCCAAGCCCGATGCCCAATCTCGTAGTACCGGGCATGTAAAATCCAAAAAGCCCAAGTTAAGAAAAAGTAGCAAAAAGAGAAACTTAAAATCATCTGAGGAGAAACGTAAAGTAGCCAATATGCCATTTACGACACGGAGTGGCAAGGAACGGCTTAGGCCCTGGCCCGTGTTCATGACTAGTGGTTCAGCTTCACCCACGGATCTTATCCCTCCTCCTCCTTCCCCCCCCCTACAAAAAATTGAAGAGAGTTATGCTGTCAGCAACAAAACAGCAAACAACTCTGCCTTCTAAAGAGAAATTATCACAAATCCTCAAGGCGAGTCCAAGGGTGTTGGTGGTTGTCAAGCCTGACCTTCCCATCACTGTACGGGAAGAGGTGGCTCGGGAGGAGCCTATTGATGATGTAGCTGGTGCTGTGGAGGAACTTGATGATGAGGATGGTGATGTGGTTATTGTAAATGAGGCACCAGGGGGGGAAACAGCTGATGTCCATGGGATGAAAAAGCCCATCGTCATGCCTGGTCAGAAGACCAAAAAAATGCACCTCTTCGGTCTGGAGTTATTTTTATCCAAATCCAGACAACCAATGTATGGCCATATGTAGCTTATGTAAAGCTCAAATAAGCAGGGGTAAGGATCTTGCCCACCTAGGAACATCCTCCCTTATACGTCACCTGAATAACCTTCATAGTTCAGTGGTTAGTTCAGGAACTGGGGCTAGGACCCTCATCGGTACAGGGACACCTAAATCCCGTGGTCCAGTTGGATACACACCAGCAACACCCTCCTCGTCAACTTCCTCCACAATCTCCATCAGATTCAGTCCTGCAGCCCAAGTCAGCAGCCAGACTGAGTCCTCCTCAATACGGGATTCATCCGAAGAATCCTGCAGCGGTACGCCTACTACTGCCACTGCTGCTGTTGCTGCTGTTAGTCGGTCATCTTCCCAGAGGGGAAGTCGTAAGACCGCTAAGTCTTTCACAAAACAATTGACCGTCCAACAGTCGTTTGCCATGACCACAAAATACGATAGTAGTCACCCTATTGCAAAGCGTATAACTGCGGCTGTAACTGCAATGTTGGTGTTAGACGTGCGCCCGGTGTCCGCCATCAGTGGAGTGGGATTTAGAGGGTTGATGGAGGTATTGTGTCCCCGGTACCAAATCCCGTCGAGATTCCACTTCACTAGGCAGGCGATACCAAAAATGTACAGAGAAGTACGATCAAGTGTCCTCAGTGCTCTAAAAAATGCGTTTGTACCCACTGTCCACTTAACCACGGACATGTGGACAAGTGGTTCTGGGCAAACGAAGGACTATATGACTGTGACAGCCCACTGGGTAGATGCATCCCCTTCCGCAGCAACAGCAACAGCTGCATCAGTAGCAGCATCTACAAAATGGCTGCTCGTGCAAAGGCAGGCAACATTGTGTATTACAGGCTTTAATAAGAGGCACAACGCTGACAACATATTAGAGAAACTGAGGGAAATTATCTCCCAGTGGCTTACCCCACTTAGACTCTCATGGGGATTTGTGGTGTCAGACAATGCCAGTAAGATTGTGCGGGCATTAAATATGGGCAATTTCCAGCACGTCCCATGTTTTGCCCACACCATTAATTTGGTGGTGCAGCATTACCTCAAGAGTGACAGGGGTGTGCAGGAGATGCTAGCGGTGGCGCGCAAAATTGCTGGACACTTTCGGCATTCAGCCAGTGCCTACCGCAGACTAGAGGCACATCAAAAAAGCATGAACCTGCCCTGCCATCACCTCAAACAAGAGGTTGTGACGCGCTGGAACTCCACCCTCTATATGCTGCAGAGGATGGAGGAGCAGCAAAAGGCCATTCAGGCCTACACAGCCACCTACAGCATAGGCAAAGGAGTGGGGATGCGCCTCAGTCAAGCGCAGTGGAGACTGATTTCCGTGTTGTGCAAGGTTCTGCAGCCATTTGAACTTGCCACATAAGGAAAGTCAGTTCCGACACTGCCAGCTTGAGTCAGGTCATTCCCCTGATCAGGCTGTTGCAGAAGCAGCTGGAGAAAGTGAGGGAGGAGCTGGTAAGCCATTGCGATTACACCAAGCATGTAGCTCTTGTGGATGTAGCCCTTTGTACGCTTTGCCAGGATCCGAGGGTGGTCACTCTTTTAAAGTCAGAGAAATACATTCTGGCCACTGTGCTCGATCCTTGGTTTAAAGCGTATGTTGTGTCTCTGTTTCCGGCGGGCACAAGTCTACAGCGGTGCAAAGACCTGCTGTTCAGGAGATTGTCCTCTGAAGAGGACCGTGACATGCCAACAGCTCCACCCTCATTTTCTCCCACATCTATGGCTGCGAGGAAAAAGCTCAGTTTTCCCAAAAGAGGCGCTGGCGGGGATGCTGATAACATCTGGTCCAGACTGAAGGACCTGCCAACCATTGCAGACATGTCTACTCTCGCTGCATTGGATGCTGTCACAATAGAAAAAATTGTGGATGATTACTTTACTGACACCATCCAAGTAGACATGTCAGACAGTCCATATTGTTACTGGCAGGAAAAAAAGGCAGTTTGGAAGCCCCTGTACAAACTGGCTCTATTTTACCTGAGTTGTCCCCCCTCCAGTGTGTACTCGGAAAGAGTTTTTAGTGCAGCGGGGAACCTGGTCAGTGAGCGATGAAGGAGGTTGCTTCCTCATAACGTTGAAAAAATGATGTTTATAAAAATGAATAATCAATTCCTCAATGAAGTACAGCACTGCCCTCCAGATAGTACAGAGGGACCTGTGGTTGTGGAGTCCAGCGGGGACGAATTGATAATGTGTGATGAGGAGGAAGTACACACTGTAGGGGGAGAGGAATCAGAGGTTGAGGATGAGGACGACATCTTGCCTCAGTAGAGCCTGTTTAGTCTGTACAGGGAGAGATGAATAGCTTTTTTGGTGTGGGGGCCCAAACAAACCAATCATTTCAGCCAAAGTTGTTTGGTAGGCCCTGTCGCTGAAATGATTGGTTTGTTAAAGTGTGCATGTCCTATTTCAACAACATAAGGGTGGGTGTGAGGGCCCAAGGACAATTCCATCTTGGAACTTTTTTTTTTGCATTATATGACCAATCAACAGTCGTTTGCCATGTTCAAAAAGTAAAACCAAATTTAAACAAATTCAAGAAATTAAACCAAAAGTAAAATGCCCTGTCATAATTTAAAACAAGAGGTATTGACGTGCTCTAAAACTACTGTATTGTTGTTTATATTTTATAAACACTACACTTGAAAGCTTGAGTCTTTCAATGAAAAAGTAACTGTCCATTGCACGAATATTTGCAACAGGGACAATTTTAGGGTTAAGAAAGTCAACTAATAACACTTCGACGCTGTCTGTCTTTATAAACACTACACTTGGAAGTTGGAGGAGGTATTGTGGCCCCGGCACCAAATTTACTACCGGGGCCACTCCACTGTGCAGTCCATATTTAGGTGTATCAGATATTAAACAACGGTGACAGTTGATGCCCAATTTTTTAATTATATTGTTGGCGTAAAAAATTGTGTTCCGGGCACACCACACTACGCAGTCCATACCCTTTTTTGGTGGAATTCTGACCCGTGGAGGGTTTTTTAATTATATTGTGGCCTCGGTACCAAATTGTGTACCGGGGCCACCACACTACGCAGTCAAGATAGATAGATGCGTATCATAGATAAAGTACATTCAGTGTTGTGGGGCAAATTGAAAAATATTCAAAATGCACTGACATTATCAAAAACAAGAGGTTTTCACACACTGAAACTCCAACATGTATATGATGGAGAGGATGGAGGAGCAGCCGTAAGTGCAGTGTAATGCAGACCTGTTGAAGGTTTTTTATATATTTTTTATTGTGGTGCCCAGTGCCCACTACTCTACGCAGTCCAGATACTATTTTTGGGTGTAATGCAGACCTGTTGAAGGTTTTCTATATATTTTATTGTGGTGCCCAGTGCCCACTACTCTACGCAGTTCAGATACTATTTTTGGGTGTAATGCAGACCTGTTGAAGGTTTTCTATATATTTTATTGTGGTGCCCAGTGCCCACTACTCTACGCAGTCCAGATACTATTTTTGGGTGTAATTCTGACCTGTTGAAGGTTTTCTATATATTATATTGTGGTGGCCAGTGGCCAGTCCTCTACGCAGTCCAGATACTATTTTTGGGTGTAATTCAGACCTGTTTAAGGTTTTCTATATATTATATTGTGTTGCCCAGTGCCCACTACTCTACGCAGTCCAGATACTATTTTTGGGTGTAATTCAGACCTGTTGAAGATTTTCTATATATTTTTTATTGTGGTGCCCAGTGCCCACTACTCTACGCAGTCCAGATACTATTTTTGGGTGTAATTCAGACCTGTTGAAGGTTTTCTATATATTTTTTTATTGTGGTGCCCAGTGCCCACTACTCTACGCAGTCCAGATACTATTTTTGGGTGTAATTCTGACCTGTTGAAGGTTTTCTATATATTATATTGTGGTGGCCAGTGGCCGGTCCTCTACGCAGTCCAGATACTATTTTTGGGTGTAATGCAGACCTGTTGAGTGTTTTCTATATATTATATTGTGGTGGCCAGTGGCCAGTCCTCTACGCAGTCCAGATACTATTTTTGGGTGTAATTCAGACCTGTTGAAGGTTTTCTATATATTATATTGTGGTGGCCAGTGGCCAGTCCTCTACGCAGTCCAGATACTATTTTTGGGTGTAATTCAGACCTGTTGAAGGTTTTCTATATATTTTTTATTGTGGTGCCCAGTGCCCACTACTCTACGCAGTCCAGATACTATTTTTAGGTGTAATTCAGACCTGTTGAAGGTTTTCTATATATTTTTTATTGTGGTGCCCAGTGCCCACTACTCTACGCAGTCCAGATACTATTTTTGGGTGTAATTCAGACCTGTTGAAGGTTTTCTATATATTATATTGTGGTGGCCAGTGGCCAGTCCTCTACGCAGTCCAGATACTATTTTTGGGTGTAATGCAGACCTGTTGAAGGTTTTCTATATATTATATTATGGTGGCCAGTGGCCAGTCCTCTACGCAGTCCAGATACTATTTTTGGGTGTAATTCAGACCTGTTGAAGGTTTTCTATATATTATATTGTGGTGGCCAGTGGCCAGTCCTTTACGCAGTCCAGATACTATTTTTGGGTGTAATTCAGGCCTGTTGAAGGTTTTCTATATATTATATTGTGGTGGCCAGTCCTCTACGCAGTCCAGATACTATTTTTGGGTGTAATTCAGACCTGTTGAAGGTTTTCTATATATTATATTGTGGTGGCCAGTGGCCAGTCCTCTACGCAGTCCAGATACTATTTTTGGGTGTAATTCAGACCTGTTGAAGGTTTTCTATATATTATATTGTGGTGGCCAGTGGCCAGTCCTCTACGCAGTCCAGATACTATTTTTGGGTGTAATTCAGACCTGTTGAAGGTTTTCTATATATTATATTGTGGTGGCCAGTGGCCAGTCCTCTACGCAGTCCAGATACTATTTTTGGGTGTAATTCAGACCTGTTGAAGGTTTTCTATATATTATATTGTGGTGGCCAGTGGCCAGTCCTCTACGCAGTCCAGATACTATTTTTGGGTGTAATTCAGACCTGTTGAAGGTTTTCTATATATTATATTGTGGTGGCCAGTGGCCAGTCCTCTACGCAGTCCAGATACTATTTTTGGGTGTAATTCAGACCTGTTGAAGGTTTTTTATATATTATATTGTGGTGGCCAGTGGCCAGTCCTCTACGCAGTCCAGATACTATTTTTGGGTGTAATGCAGACCTGTTGAAGGTTTTCTATATATTATATTGTGGTGGCCAGTGGCCAGTCCTCTACGCAGTCCAGATACTATTTTTGGGTGTAATGCAGACCTGTTAAAGGTTTTCTATATATTATATTGTGGTGGCCAGTGGCCAGTCCTCTACGCAGTCCAGATACTATTTTTGGGTGTAATTCAGACCTGTTGAAGGTTTTCTATATATTATATTGTGGTGGCCAGTGGCCAGTCCTCTACGCAGTTCAGATACTATTTTTGGGTGTAATTCAGACCAGTTGATGGGTTTTTAATTGAATTGTGGGGAACACTCCTCTACGCAGTCCAGAAAGATACCTCGTTGCACGTTTTGTTCTAAAAAATAAATAAATTATTGTGAGGTGTTAGGTGTTCAGAATAGCCTTTAAATTAGTGGAAATGATTGTTATTGAATGTTATTGAGGTTAATAATAGCGTAGGAGTGAAAATAAGCCCAAACACTTGATTTTTACACTTTTTAGTTTTTTTTCAAAAAAAATCAGAATCCAAAAACTTAAATCCGAACCAAAACGTTTCGGCAGGTGTTTTGCAAAACAAATCCGAACCCAAAACATCGAGAAAATCCGGATCCAAAACATGAGACCTCAAAAGTCGCCGGTGCACATCCCTAGTTACCACTGCTCTTGTGGAATGTGCTCTCAATATTTTTGGCACCTCACGCTCCTTTACTCTTATAAGACTTTGCAATCACTTCTGTGATCCATATTGCCAGTGTATTCTTGGAAGGGACTTGACCTTTTTAGAACCTTCAGGAAGTACAAAGAGATTATCCTTTTTTCTGGATATTGATCTTACTAAGTCCAGAATATGCAACTTTCGTTCTCTCTCATTAGTTGATTCTGCACATAAAGCAGGAAGTACAATTTCCTGATTCACATGGAATTTGGAAACTACGTTTGCTAAACAAAAAAAAATATCAGGATTTGCTCAAAGAACCACCATGTCTGAATGTATGTCTAAGAATGGTTCCTTGTATCACAATGCTTACGTTTTTCTTCTCCTTCTGGTGGATGTGAAGGCTTTCAGAAATATTACTTTGAGAGTGAGCATTTTGAGTGATACTTTCTATAATGGCTCAAAGGGTTCTATTGTTAGAGCTTCAAAAGGTCTCGAGGTGTCAGACTTTATACAAGGTTAAATTCTCTTTGTGGCTTGAAAGAATCTTTTGATTAGGTCATATGATATTACTCTTGTGTCTAAGAACAAAATATAGACACCTGTACCTTTAATGTACTAAGTGCAAGTCCATTCTTTGAAACATCTTTAAAAAAAAAAAAAAAATCCAATACTTGAGGTATATTGACTTCTTAAAATTTGCACCATCCAATAGATGTTTTCAACACGTAATACGCCAATAGCAATATATGTAATATGCTATAGAGGATTTTTTTCTCCTGCTAGTAGCAATACCTCAAACATTTTGTCAGAAACGTCTTTATTCTTTAATAGTGAATACTCAATCTTCACACCATCAAAGTGCGAATTTGGGTGACTTGGTAATGTTCATGGTTGTTCTAGGAGCATCTCCCTACTGCAAACCATTATCTGCAAGGTAAAATGGAAGAATTGATAACCGTTCTATCACTTCCTTTTTTTATTTGAAGAAGACATACTCCAGCTTGAACTTCCAAGGTAAGGCACTTATCCCTTCTGCTTGTGGATCCTTGTGATGAGACTAGAATCATTCTACTCGGTGTTCTGGCTCAGATCTATTTGGTGGGATCTTCTGAATAGATCTTATATCGGCTGAGAATATATGCCACCCTTTTGTCTTTCCCTTTTACATGAAGTGCTGAGTGGGACATTAAGTTTTACTCTGCCTATGCCACCATTCTCTGTATTTCTGCCATCATATGCTTGCTCTTGATGCCTCCATGTCTGTTTCTGAATGCTCTTATTGTCCGACAAGACTCTTAGGTGTTTGTGTTGAAGTTGAGGCATACAATTCTGTTTTGCCTGCTCTTGGTTCCATTATGTTTTCTTGTAATCTTTTTCTCTTGACTTGATGCATCTTTTATTATTTCTCTGTTCAGATGTGCTCCCAAACTAGTGGAGCTTAAATCTGGTTCTGAAAGTAGCATATCTCTTTCATTCAATGTTGGATCTTGCCACCAGTCTACAGAACTCTTGGTGTTTTGTGTAAGTCTCAGAGTTTGCCTTAGAGCTATTGGATCTTATAGTTTGCAACTTCCTCATGTGCCAACTTGCTCATGGAAGAAAAAGAACCCCTATGGTTGAGAACATTCCTAGGAGTCTGAGACACTTTCTCACTGAAGATTTTTGTTATGATTGTATTAGGTAACCCAGCTGTTGAATCATTTCTATATTGTCTTAAGACAGTGATGCATTGTCTTTTGCTTTATCTATCTGTATTACTAGGAATTTGAGCTGCTCCAAGGGCACTGAAAGAGACATAAAATATGAATCATGATAAAGACCTACACTAACTAAACTAAAATAGACAATGCAAGAAAAAACTCCTTAAAGGGGTTTATCAAGCATGTGTCCTTTCACTTTTTAGGGTCAGGATCCATGCTACAAACTATTAGTCCTAGACAATGTAGAAAATTATTTTTGAAGAGGGGCCTTGACCTCTTCAGTGCCTGACCTAGAAATTACACTAGGTGCTTTGACGGTGTGCATGGCTGGTAAAGTGTGTGCAGTAAAATTAAATTTTAAAAATACCAATTACTGCTTCTCCTACACAGTTGTGAGTACAGGGAAGACACACCTCTTGTCCTGGTGGGCAAATCCTGAAAGCTGCAACATCGGGACCTTTCAGATCTCTTCTGGTAACTAGGTAAGCCAAGCCCTAAAGTAAAGAAAAAAAAATCTCTCTACTGCTTCCACGCTCAACTTTGAAGAGATCATGAATGTTAGGAGCCACACAATATACAGGGGTGTCAACATTTTTTCCTGTCTATACTAAGCTGACGAAGTGACTAAACCCATATGTAAGGGATGCCATGGAATTTACTAAGATAAAATATTTTTATACTAAGCTCTATTAAACTGCTACATACCGATTATGTAACAAAGATGCTGAGAGCAAAGGGGATCAATTGCTTGTTAGGTATATATATGAGCTCATTGTTTAATTTTCATTATTTGTGTGTATTATTAATATAAATGCTGTAAGCTTTAATATTAAGCATTTAAAATTAAAAATGGATATGTGCCTTATGCTAGCTAATAAAACTGCAAATTGATGTTGGTGATTCAATTCACAGTATTAGCTTGGTTTGGCTCAGAGAAATCATGGGATAAAATCTTAGAGGAAGACACTAAATTATGGTATTATCTATTTGCTTGTCTCTAAATTCTTCTGCTCTACCACTAAGGTATATATGGATAAAGATATCCAGAGGAATAACTACAGAGTGCTCAATACCATTTTATGGTACAGGTCTGAAGAAAAAAAAAAAGCTAAAACCTCTTGAAATCTCTTTTTAAAGAGATGGCATTTAAAAAACATACCACTCACATTCTCTGTGGTTCAGTGATATCTCAGGAAATCTCAACTAGGTGACAGGAGGCTGAGCAGCTGGGATAAGTTTGAATGAAGGGAAATAACGATGCAGGAAAATGCCCTATTTTCTCAAATACTATATTTACAGGAGTCAGGTCTGGTATGCAAATGAAGGGAAACTTATTGTGAGGAGGTGATATCATATTTGTAGGAATTCTGGTAAGAAGTTAGGCCAGTGTAAAGAAATGTTGTCTTGCAAGGTGCTGAAGACAGTCGTAAAAAAACAAATTTGCATTTACACACTTTCAGTTTTCATATTACAATGGAAGGTCGGCTGTGGACACCTGGAGCATGTTTATAATGTCCTGTAAATCAATTTATGGGAGATCAGTTTAGATAAAGGGAGAACCAAAGACTTCCTGAGTAAGTGTGTGTGCTCTAGAAGAAAAAAAACACCTTGGTGGTGGCATAAATGGTAAGGCAAAAGTGAGGGATAGACAAAGTTTTAATAATTTTTAAACAGACCCGGTGGTTGTCACACAGGCTCAGGTGAGTGCTGGATTGTGACAATATCTTAGTATCTATAAATCTGATATATATATATTTTGTATTTATCCAAAAGTATAGTATAGGAGGATGTATTATGTTTTGTTTTTTTTCATAAATTGCCCTTTTTTGTCATGTTGTAATCAAGTTCTGATGAATCGGGATCTCCGCCAAACTGTTGATGGGAAGAAATAATGAACAGATACAAATAAAAAACAACTTGTCTGTAGGCTGTATACTTTGCGTTTGTCATATCTATAAAATCACCTGTTTTAACCCTCAGTACTTTCACAATTTCTAGTAAATTGCTCAAAATATTGCATACAATTAAAATATCTCAAGACATCATCCAAAGAATCGTCATTCTTGTGTTCTCTATGAGATAACACAGAATTAACATATTGTACAAAGGTGGTGTTATGATTCCTAGTGAATTCAGGACACGGCAATAGCAGTAAAAATACCAAGTGTCTTTATTTAGGCAAAATATGTGGAGAAGGACTGAGTTTGTGGAATATGCAGATTACAGGTAGCAGAATAAACAGGTATACTTCAATACACAATTATGAACAGGTGTGATGAATGGCAGGAATAATCCACAGAAGCAACAGGTTCCAAGCAATGCAAATGCAATTTAAATGCAGGGTTCCAGACTAAGGAGGTAGCGGTCAAGATTCCAGATTGCCAGAGGCACGAGGCAGTCCAGGGAAGCAGACAGACTAGCTGAGTCCAGTGACCAGGCCGAGGTCAGGGCAACAAGAGTTCAAGCAGAATCAAATAGCTAGGCAGAGGTTAGGGTCACAAACAAATAAGCATAGTCCAGTAATCAGGCAGAGGGTCACAACTGGAGATCAGATAGCAGCATAGCAAAACTTGAACAGGGATAAACAGGAGACAAGCAGCAGGCAGGTAAAAATGATGAACTGCACAGATTGAGGCAGGTATTAGAAGCTGAGAGACAGGTGCAGCTCTGATCAGAAAAGGAGATTAACTCCTACAGGCATGTTGTAAAGTCTCGGGGCAGAACAGCAGCAGCTCTGATGGATTTGAGGTACTGCTGCCACATACAAAGTATAGGCAGAGTCGTAACAGGTGGAAGGTATTATATTGTTGGATCTGTTTTCTGTAACCCTTTTGATGTCACAGGTGTGTGCAGATATTGGGCCTTATAATACCACCATTTTTTTCTTGTTTTGCTGGATATCTTTTCATCTACATTTTAGTACGTGGCTTCTAATGTCTATAGACGTACCAAACAAATACTTCTTAGGAGCCATAATACTACATGCATATAGTTTCCTTTGTTTGTTTTTTTTTACTTTATTTTTCATTTTGAATAGTTGAAAAATACTTATTTTTTTTTAATATAAAGGCATATGTTACCATGCAATAAGATAGACATGAATATCAGTGACATACCACCTAGTAGGGAAATCCAGTGATGCCACATTCTCTAGGTCGGTGTGTTAAGCAATTGGGTGTATTTACAAGGATGTGAGATTCACCAACTCATTGGCACTACAGGCATGGCCAACAGTTTTTAGAATGACACAAGTAGTGGTTTTCACAAAGTTTGCTGTTTTTAGACCTTTTGTAAGATGTTGCTATTGTATACTGAAGTAACATTTCAAGCATTTCATAAGTGTCAAAGGCTTTTGTAAACAATTACATTACGTTTATGCAGAGTCAATATTTTCAGTGTTTACCTTTCTATTTGAAGACCTCTGCAATTCGCCCTGGCGTGCTGTCAATCAAATTCTGGGCCACATACTGACTGATGGCCGCCCATTCTTGCTTAATCAATGCTTGGAGTTTGTTAGAATTTGTGGGTTTTTGTTTGTCCACCCGCCTGTTGAGGATTGATCACAAGTTCTCAATGAGATTAAGGTCTGGGGAGGTTCCTGGTCATGGACCCAAAATTTCGATGTTTTGATCCCCGAACCACTTAATTATCACTTTTGCCTTATGGCAACGTGCTCCATCATGTTGGAAAGGCATTGTTCATCACCAAATTGTTCTTGGATGGTTGGGAGAAGTTGCCCTTGGATGATGTTTTGGTACCATTCTTTATTAATGGCTGTGTTATTAAGCAAAATTGTGAGTGAGCCCATTCCCTTGGCTGGGAAGAAACCTCACACATGAATGGTCTCAGGATGCTATACTGTTGACATGACACAGGACTGATGGTAGCGCTCACCTTTCCTTCTCCGGACAAGCATTTTTCCAGATGCCCCAAACAATGTGAAATGGGATTCAGCAGAGAAAATGACTTTACCCCAGTCCTCAGCAGTCCAATCCCTGTACCTTTTGCAGAATACCAGTCTGTCCCTGATGTTTTTCCAGTAGAGAAGTAGCTCCTTTGCTGGCCTTCTAGACACCAGGCCATCCTTCAAAAGTCTTCACCTCATTGTGCGTGCAGATGTCTGTCACACCTGTCTGCTGCCATTCCTGAGCACGCTCTGCACAAGTGGTGCCCCGATCCCGCAGCCGAGTCAACTTTAGGAGACAGTCCTGGCACTTGCTGGACGTTCTTGGGTGCCCTGAAGCCTTCTTCACAACTATTGAACTTCTCTCCTTGCAGTTCTTGATGATCCGATAAATAGTTGATTTAGGTGCAATCTTACTAGCAGCAATATCCTTGCCTGTGAAGCACTTTTTGTGCAAAGCAATGATGACTGCACGTGTTTCATGCAGGAACCATGGTTAACAAAGGAAGAACAATGATTTCAAGCACCACCCTCCTTTTAAAACGTACAGTCTGTTGTTCTAACTCATTCAGCATGACAGAGTATTATCCAGACTTGTTCTCAACACTCTCACATGTGTTAACGAGAGAATCACTGACCTGATGTCAGCTGGTCTTTTTGTGGCAGGGCTGAAATGCAGTGGAAATATTTTTGGGATAAAGTTCATTGTCATGGATGAGGAACTTTGAAATTAATTGCAATTCATCTGATAACTCTTCATGTCATTCTGGAGTAGATGCAAATTGCCATCATAAAAACTGAGGCAGCAGACTTTGTGAAAAATAATATTTGTGTCATTCTCAATACTTTTGGCCATGGCTGTAGTCGTCACATTCGCTGACCGTGATTAAAAACATACGGAGAGAAAAAAAACTTCTAGAAACCGCTCATACCAGAAGCAAAGGTTTGCCAAAGTATTTTTTACATTTGTGGCAGTCAAAGGTTAATTTATAAAGACTGAAGTTACTACACTATATATTTTTTTTGTTTACTTTGGACAAAACACTGAGGTGAAGTTTAAGAAGTTTGTCAAAGAAATCTATGGAGAATTATTCCCACATGGGAAACGGTGATATTTGAGATTTTTATTTCTACCACGTAGATTATGGTTTATGTTCTTTGTGTTAGAGGATAGTGGGAGCGTCAACATACAGTCATGGACAAAAGTTTTGAGAATGACACAAGTATTGGTTTTCACAAAGGCTGCTTCATTGTTTTTAGACCTTTTTGTCAGATGTTGCTATGGTATACTGAAGTAGAATTACAAAACATTTCATAAGTGTCAAAGGCTTTTATTGACAATTACATTAAGTTTATGCAGAGAGTCAATATTTGCAGTGTTGACCCTTCTTTTTGAAGACCTCTGCAATTCACCCCGACATGCTGTCAATCAACTTCTGGGCCACACACTGACTGATGGCCGCCTATTCTTGCCTAAACAATGCTTGGCGTTTGCTAGAATTTGTGGGTCTTTGTTTGTCCACCTGCCTCTTGAAGATTAACCACAAGTTCTTAATGGGATTAAGGTCTGGGGAGTTTCCTGGCCATGAACCCAAAATTTCAATGTTTTGATCCCTGAGCCACTTAGCTATCCCTTTTGCCTTATGGCAAGGTGCTCCATCATGCTGGAAAAAGCATTGTTCGTCACCAAATTGATTTTTGGATGGTTGGCAGAAGTTGCTCTTGGAGGATGTTTTGGTACCATTCTTTATTCATGGCTGTGTTCTTAGGCAAAATTGTGAGCCTATGAACAATATTTGTGAATTTTTAATTAAAATTCTTGGTGCAAGGATTATAAATTACCAAAAAAACGTCCAACATGATCTTACTCTTATTTTTTCCGTCATTTTGTGGGCTTTTAAGTAGTGTCTCATAATTAAATGAATAGTTTCCACCTGTACATAATTAAAGTGTTTCACCTAATTTAAAAATAAATATACCTGTCAAAGGTTTAACAGTTCCTTGGTGTATTCCTAAACCAGTCAGTCAAGCAGTGGAAATCCCTAACCCTGAAGCATTTCTCGAAAGTTGGCTTTTTCAGGAATTCAGAACAGAGGCATTCTTGCGACACTTTGTTGGGGTGGCAAAAGGTGAGTCCTTTCACTGCAAAGTGCCACTTATCGCACTTTTATTGGCAAGCTACTGCACTTCAAGTGCCCAGATGTTATCCTCAGAATGACAAGAAAACAAGGGCCTTTAAAATATGTGAACTACACAGTTCTGGTGTTTCCAGAGTTGGCCATGGATATACAGAACTGCCATTCTCAGTTCACACATATAAAGAGAAAGTTGCAAGAGCTTCAGTTGCCTTATACCATGTTGTTTCCGGCTCGGCTGCAAGTATCGGCAAATAGATAGTCAGTATAAATAAGATTTAGCTTTGATTTGTTTGATTAAAAAAGTGTAACTTAGTTAGAAAGGGTATGCAGTAAGAAGATGGTAGTGGTTATTGGCATTATGGGAATTTTAAAATATTGACTAGATAAAAACTCAAACAGGAGCTGCTTATGAGGCTGCCCTCCTGGTGTGCCTACTGAAGTAAGGTGACTGGGGTCCAGATTCCTATCACAGTGATGGAGAGCTTACAGCCAATTGGCTGGGACCAGCAAGACACAAGACTCAGAACTACAGCTTGACAGGGAAACTCTGTAGCTGCAGCTTGGCTGGACCTGGTTTAACCATTACACCATAAGATTTTACAACGTGGTTTGGAAACTACATCTTGGTCTGGTGAAGCAATTTCTATTATTTACATAACTGTTATTGTCCTATTGACTCTAGGATACTGTGGGGGTTCTTTTGAGTTTGCTGAAGGTGCTGGTGAAGTTATTTGAAGTTATTTTTGTCAAAGTATTAGTTATTACCATATTTCCCCATGTATAAGGCGCTCCCATGTATAAGACATACCTTAATTTAGGCCCCAAAATTAGAAAAAATATATATTACGGTAGCTGTCAAAAAGTGTGCGAAGATCAGAATCAGAACAGCCGGCCAGTACACTCTCCCTGCCTGTCTCTGCCGAACGGACCTGCACATAGTTTGCAGTCGCTGGCAGCAAGCCTTTGCAATCGCGCCCCCCCCTTCCTCCCCCCTTGCTGCCAGTGTAACGCTGCTTCCCCCTGGACCCCCACTACCACTGTATAAGACGCACCCAGTTTTTAGACTCCAAATTTTTTGGAAATAGGTGCGTCTTATACATGGGGAAATACGATATTTACAGTTGTTTTATCTTCTGTAATAAAATATACAGTTGCATCATCCTTCTCTTCTTGCTTGTGTGATCCAAAGAAGAAAAATTAACACTTTCCACACTAATCATAGCAAACTGGAAATACACGGATTTATGGACCCACCAACGTTTATCCCCTTCTCCAATTCTCCTAAACCTCCCTCCTATGTGCAACCCTCATAGCCATCAACTCCTTTCCCTGAACCTTTTTAAACTGTTCCTCTCCCCTACCTATAACACCGGATTGGATAACGGGAAATAAAACACTATTAAACATCCTAAAATAAACCATTTAATAAGAAAATGTTCTTCCAATGTCTTTAACTTTTTTTCTTGCATAACAAATTCAAAGCTGGCCATAAAATGACAGGGTCACAGTGCACTGAACAGGGAAAGTAAAAACATTTACAAGATCCAGAATGCTTGGTAATACTACAACTTGCGTCAGAGTCTGAAAAGTTAAAAACAGTACTATGTTTTATTACAGTTCTCAATCATATGAGAAATAAAAAGCTGGAGAACAAATGAAAACATAATGGTCCATGTACAGTAGTAATGGCACTTCACTGAAACATGCAGCTTTTACATAAAAACAAAAAAACAAACAAAAAACAAAACAAACCGTGCAGGACGTTGTCACATGGAGAACATGTGCCAAACAACATGTAAAAGAGCAGCAGGAGGAGAAGTGACGCCTGTCACCTGTGCAGTCTTAAGTCACGGTAATACACAATGTTGCACTGCGCACCTCAGCTTAGTCTTTATGTAAATATTACATACAGTAGTGATTAAGAGATGACTTGCTGAAGTACATTAGGCCATATTTTCTCAACGGCTTTATTCTTCATCTGTGCAAACCTGCCCACCAGGGAAGAAGAAGACACAATCAGACTCGTTTGTTTACAGTATTTGAACACATATTTGCATACATGAACACATTTCTCAAATTCTTTTTTTTTTTCTTACACATTCAATACAATAGGTTACATTTCAGATCAGCATGCATTTCTAACCCATATACACTTTACAGTGTGTAGACTTTAGCAGTACGGTGGCTTAGTGGTTACCACTTCAGCCTCACAGCACTGGGATCATCAGTTCAACTCCCAACCATGGCCTTATTTGTGTGGAGTTTGTTCTCCCCGTGTTTGCGTGGTTTTGCGCCAGGTGCTCCGGTTTCCTCCCACACTCCAAAAACATACTAGTAGGTTAATTGGTTGCTATCAAATTGACCTTAGTCTCTCTAACTGTGTGTGTGTATATTTTAACTCCATTTGGACAGGGACCGATGTGAACGAGTTCTCTGTACAGCACTGCGGAATTAGTGGCGCTATATAAATAACTGATGATGATTTCATATGTCTTGAGAGAAATTCCCTTTTTTGATATATGCAGTTATATTGCAATTAATATGGAATTACCCATTTTGCAGAAAATTAAGTTTCCTAGCTAAAATGCAGAAAGTTACATGTGTCATTCATTCAGTCAATAACCTGAATTAATGTAAGGTTCTGAACCATAACAAGTTCTGAGAAATGTAAGTTATGATCCTACTGGACCTTCATTTTTAAAGCACCATACATCAGCATCAGTAGGTATGATCGCGACACATGTACAGAATAAGATAACTGATAGAAATCTGAACAAATTAATTAGAGCGGGATGGAAATAAATGTAATGAGAAGTCTTAACCAATATGGCCCCATAGTTCAATGAAAAGTTTTACCAACCTTGACAAATGGATGGTCCAGGAGCTGGCTAGCCGTCCATCGCTTCTTTGGATCACTTTCCATGCAGTGAGAAAGAATATCTTTTCCTTCTGGGCTTATTCGATCTGGAATGGGGGGCTTGTGTCCCATCCCCACTTTGTACATGATCTGGAAGTTGTGTTCATATTCATGCCAAGGCCTCTGTAACAATGAAACATATCTATTAAAAGAAGTATTGGCAGTATTAATTCAAGTATTACAGGCTGCAACTCAGCATTTCTACAAAATATATTATAGAATACCTAACAATTAGTCATATTGATACATTTACTCGATAAACAGGCTGAATATATATATAAAAAAGGTTTAGTATGACAATATGACAAAAGTAAATGTTTGGAAACAATCTCAGTTTCCAAACAAAGTCCCTTAAAAAGGAGGCATTTTACTTATTTTTAAAGGTCAACTTATTTTTGTTTCTTTTATTAGTAAGGTGAAAACAAATAAAGGGGTTATTGTGTTTACACATGCTGCAACCTGACATTTCACCATGACCAATAAATTAGTGGATCACTGAGAACTTTGAACACGTACAGATGGCTAAATTTTACTGGAACACAGGTTTAGATTTCTAGCCAACACCCAGATGACATATGTATCAGGTCAAATTATGACACCACATTGTGATAGCAGTCGTCATTCCTGTTATTGTCTATGGAGTTTAACACGATGGTTAGACAAATTATTCCAAAACTAACCAACTAAAATCACACTATGGCCATTTAGATCCTATTTAGTTTCAACAACTATGGGCTCCTCTAAACACTACTTTTGTTGTTGTGTTTTTGTTGTTCATTATTAAATTTGGAGCTGGACATGACACAGATTTGTCTTACCTTTCCAGTAACCATTTCAATGAGGACACAGCCAAGACTCCAAATGTCTGCTGCTCGACCGTGTCCTTCGCCTTTAGCTCTGGTGATAACTTCTGGGGCCATGTACGCTGTAGAAAAACACATTTTTCACACAAGGAAAAGGATTATTTATGTTATAACCTGATAATAGACAACATGTCTTAACTTTGTCAAAATACAGTACTTTTTATATTCTTAGTTTTAAATGGGTATTTGATTTTAAATTAGTGTTCCTAATGCCAGCTATGGGATAATCATTTTCGCAGTAATTCTGTCTAAAGGGCAAAATATCAAGGAAATAGAACACAAACAGCAAATGCAGATGGCTCACTCCCACAATCAGCTGCTGTAATGTAACAACATAAAATGAAAACACACATTTAAGGGCCCTGCTTATAGAGTACAGAAAACTATGGAGACAAGTACAAGAGACATCATGCCTTTGGAAAAACACATCTAACAATCAGTTATCAGAATCCACCATTCTATAACAGCTAACTGTTTGCTCAGAATTAAAAGGATGAGCGGAAACATAAGAGTTATGAGTATCATCTTATACCTGCTGTCCCCAAGGTGCTGTTTACTTCACCAGGCATGGTCTGCACATTATTCTTCAGTTTCACTGAGCATCCAAAGTCTCCCAATTTTATCAGCCCAGAAGATGTAAGAAATATATTTGCTCCTGTGAAGTGAACATAAAGTATACCATTGGGTTAGACAAGTGTGCAGGTAGTAAAACAGAAGTTGCCATACACCTCTGTGACTGGCCTTCTTGTTTAGTACAGGCTATCCAACCCTTCAAAACTTATACCACACAAGTGTTTCCAAGGTAGAGGATAATCAGCAGCCCTGTCGCTCCATGTCAGCGTAGTAGTAAAGCAAGGGGATGGCAGTGGTCATGATTAGCATGCTGGTCGGCTTTTTAGCATGCTTGTATGGTCAATTAGTATGCGGAAAAGCCTAATTGGCATATTAAATAGCTACCCGAGCAACCCCAGGAGAGCTTTGCCTTCACTGACTGCTTTGCATTAGAGCAAGAAACGTTTTCAATATTCATCATACGACGCAAGTGATATCACTCAATTGAAGTTACATTTTACAGATGTAATATCGCTACTCTCCAAATAACTGACATCTCTACTCATATTTTACATCAATTCACGTCACTTGTGTATTATAGATAAATACCAGATTTTACCTCTCTGAATGCCCAACACATTTTCCTGTGTTATATATTGGGTATCAGACACTCTGCCAGGTAGATCATGTAATTCTAGCTTAAAAATTCTGCATGAAACATCAATATACTATTTTTTTTACCTTTAATGTCCCGATGAACAATACCATGTTCATGAAGCACATTTATTGCAATGGTGATCTGCTTTGTGTAAAGTCGTATGACATGTTCCTGAAGGCCAAGCCTAGAAACTTCCTCCAAAGTACCTTCATCACAGTATTCCATAAAAATATACATTTCTTCCTGGATTTGGGGCAAGAAAACACTTTTGTATTTTCAATCAAATGAATTATTTAATCTTAACAAAAACACATTCTGAACCACAATAGTTGGTAACTACAACAATAAAACAAAATAAATAAAATGGTGGAACAGGTGACAGAACATTAATGCAGAAAAGATCACACTACAGCAGGGGTGCTGACAGTGGTTATACAATTTCAACCGGTGGTAATCCAATACCCGATGCTGGCAACCCCGACAAGAGCGACGACGACATCTTTAGTACGAATATTGAGGAGTGCGATCTATACTTCACAATGACTGTTTACTATACGGATTCCGAGGAAATGCGATTAATGAAGAGGGTGGCAGCACAGAATGACGTACTGTGCATGTCGACAGTAATCTTTCTACAGTTAAGGGGGCAGTTGTAAGAGGCGCCGCCTCTTCAATGTTAATAAGTAAGGCTTAGATATTGTAGCCTTAAGGTATTCTCCAATTGCCCCCTTAACTGTAGAAAGATTACTGTCGACATGCACAGTACGTCATTCTTTGCTGCCACCCTCTTCATTAATCGCATTTCCTCGGAATCAGTATAGTAAACAGTCGTTGTGAAGAAAAAGTCACGCTCCTAAATATTCGTACTAAAGATGTTGTTCGCCTGTAACAAACATTACAGCAACTTATGTTACAACTGAATATTTTGGTTAAGGTAAGAAGAGAGGGGGAGGGAAAAAAAAAAAAAAAAAAAGATACTTGTGTGATCTCTACATGAAATAAAGAAGACCGCTGTAATATGCAGGTTAATAATAAATTAGATACAATCAAAAACAATATGTTAATCAACTTTAGTCAGAACAGAGTTGTCTAGTGTGCTGTCACATATACACTATATGGACAAAAGTATTTGGCCACACCTGTTAATTATTGAATTGAGGTGTTTCAATCAGACCTGTTGCCAGAGGTGTATAAAATCAAGCACCTAGCCATGCAGTCTGCATTTGCAAGCATATGTGATACAAAATGGGTCGCTCTGAAAAGCTCAGTGACTTCAAGCGTGGTACAGTGATAGGATGCCACCTTTGCAAGACTGCTAGGGGAATATCCAGTAGGATTGAAATTTCACAACCAACTGTAAGTGATATTATTAGAAAGTGGAAGAGTTTAGGAACAACAGAAATGTAAAGACCATGTAAAGACCATGTAAAATTACAGAGAGGGTTCAACGACTTCTAAGGCGCATGGTGCATAAAAGTCGCCAACGATCTGCTGATGTTGAAGGGTTACGAAATTCCACTGGCATTAATGTAAGCACAAAAACTGTCTGGCGGGAGCTTAATGGAATGGGTTTCCATGGCCGGGCAGTTGCACGCAAGCCTCACATCACCAAGACCAATGCAAAACGTCGGATGGAGTGGTGTAAAGAACACTGACACTGGACTGTGGAGCAGTGGAAATGTGTTCTGTGAGGTGATTAATCACGATTCTCTGTTTGGCAGTCAGATGAGCGAGTCTGGATTTGGCGTATGCTGGGAGAATGTTACCTGCCTGACTGCATTATGTCAACTGTGAAGTTTGGTGGAGGAGGGATAATTGTATGGGGCTGTTTTTCAGGATTTGAGTCGGCCCCTTATCTCCAGTAAAGGGCAATCTCAATGCTTCAGCATACCAAGTCATTTTGGACAATGCTATGCGCCCAACTTTTTGGCAACGGTTTGGGGAAGGCCCTTTTCTATTCCAACATGAATGTAGTCATTGCACTGGGGCACAAAGACATGGTTTGACGAGTTCAGTATGGAAGAACTTGATTGGCCCGCACAGAGCCCTGACCCCAACCCATTGAACAACTTTGGACTAAACTGGAACGGAGATGTCAAGCCAGGCCTTTTCGTCCAACATCAGTGCCTGACCTCATAAATGTTCTAGAGAAGGAATGGACACAAATTCCCACAGAAACACTCCAACATTCTGTGGAAAGCCTTCCAAGAAGAGTGGAAGCTGTTATCGCTGCAAAAGGGGAACCAACTTCATATTAAACTATATGAAGACAAGGTCATTACAGTCCCTGTTGGTGTAATGGTCAAGTGTCCAAATACTTTTGTCCATATATGTATGCCAAAATCTGTATCGTCTGTCATAGATGCTTCATTATAGAATTGACAATTGGAATGTGTTGTCCATCACTTCCATGGTGCCCCCTTCGCTTTCTGACCACTTGACAATGTAGAGGTGTGTGCAGAATAGTGGAGCGCTGGGTGATTAGCATTTCCTTGTGTCCAGGGTTCTCTTTCAGTGAAATAACCTTTCATGTAATAGCAAGTTTTACATTTACTTTACAGCTTCTTAACTTCCTTAATGACTGGGATACTTTGTGACTTTATAGCCAGACACACACTGCACAGTATTCTAATGATGCCGTACAGAAACGATCGCGTGGATCAAGAACCATTCATAACACTATATAGCAGGAAGTTGTGATGAAGGAAGGCTGCTAACATAAGTTTGGGTGATACAGAATGCAATATAAGAGACCCTATGTGGAGGGATCATAGAAAATACTATTTTTATTTTATTATTTTTTTACAATCATTTATTTCAAACAAGTTTTTGCTTTAAGCTTCTCTTTAAACAAATAATGCTTACTCTGTGAAGTTCCACACCAAAATAACGGACTAGATTTGGGTGTTTAATGCCTTCAAAGATTTTCAGTTCATCTGCAGTTTCTTTTATGGTCTTATGGTCATTCGGCTGAAAGCGAATCTGGAACATAGAAATAAAAATAGACCTGTTTGTACATTTTTATTTAGCAGAAATATCAACTCTACGAAATATACATTTCTACTTTGAAATAAGTAGCATACATACTCTGGTTTCTATAACATACATGAATAATATAGCTAATTTCTTAAATGGCCCAGTTGCAGCCAACCTAGGTTATTTTCACTTTTTGGCTTCCCTGACAACACCACAGACTATATTTTTCTGCATTTTATGAATATGTAAAAAGATATGCTGTCATACTTATTCAAAATTAGGGTAAATAATTCACAAAAGTAAAACAACAAGCGACGAGCAGAAATATCCATGTATTAAACGGAAAAATACTTTATTACACATGCTTGTTGTTACTTTATTTTTCTATATGTGCATAGAAAAACTATATACAGAGATGAGTAAACGAAGGTAATCTTATTCATCTGCATATTATGAGTGGCATTACTTGAGAAGTATCAAGAGACTTGAGTGTGGCACACTGATATTTTTACATTCTCTGCAGAATGTATCCATTGCATTACCAAGCAATAGCTTCTACAAACTATATATATATATATATATATATATATATATATATATATATATATATATATATATATATATATATATATATATATATATATATATATATTTCAGATGTCAGTACTCTGATTTTACTCAGCAGGAACAGATTGGAATTTATATATTTTAGAGCTGTTGATACTGAAAAAAGTCTGCCATTTCCCGACCATGGCCTTATCTGTGTGGAGTTTGTACGTTCTCCCCATGTTTGTGTGGGTTTCCTCTGGGTACTCCGGTTTCCTTCCACACTCCAAAAACATACTAATAGGCTGTTATTAAATTGCCCTTAGTCTCTCTCTGTCTGTGTGTGTCTATGTTAGGGGATTTAGATTGTAAGCTCCAACGGGGCAGGAACTGATGTGAATGAGTTCTCTGTGCAGCGCTGCAGAATTAGTAGCGATATATAAATAGATGATGATGATCCCATAGTCACATTGTTTTCAAGATGAATATGTTATCACATTTTATAAATACCTGAAGATAAAAATGGGTCTCGGCTTCAATTTATTTCCAATTTTTTTTTATGAAAATCATTTGAGAGGACAAGCAATGTAATACAATATTTATATTATTATCCTTAATAGTGAAAATAGTTAAACTAACTAAATGCATGAAGCATGATGATACCTGTTAATCTTAGCAGAGATTGATTCACATTGCTACGATTTAGTATAAAGAGAACAGGCTTTTCAGTGATGTCAGGATTGAATCATGCTTCTGAATGTAGGTCAGGAAGGATTGTTTTGTATCCAGGCAACAAAAACTCAATGAAGAACAACATCAAGAGTGGATTTCATTAACAGAGACGTATCAAGCTCTATAACCCAACAACAGATCTAAAATTATCACTGTGTTGTAGGTCTCCTTTTCGAGCGCTGTACACAATTACACTGCTTGTTTAATGACTGAAATTCCTAACAGCCATAGCAATCAGACCAATGTAATGCCCTTTTCTGATAACCAGAGCTGGTTCTATTTTAGCCTCCTTTACAAAATACAAAGCAGATGTACGGCCATTAATTCATTGTCAAATATATAATATATATTTATATTTATATTTTACTCACGTACAACCGATTTCTCCTCCTCCATTGGGGGACACTGCGAGACATTGGGGTATAGTAGGTGGGACTAGGAGTTTAGGCACTTATCAGCTTGTTTGTTCCTCACACTCCTCCCCTACTATGCCCCTCCTCTCCTGCTCAGACCTCAGTTTTGTATAACCAAGCCAAAAAGAAGGAGAAGCAATACAGAAAATAGCACCAAACACAGCACTAATTTCAGAGCAAGGGAGGGTGTACAGTGTCCCCCAATGGAGTCAAAGAAATCAATTTTACAGTGAGTAAAAATCTTCTTTTCTCTTTCCTACCATTGGGGGACACTGCGAGACATTGGGGACGTACCAAAGCTGCCTCTAAGGGAGGAATGTCTCTGGAACGGCTGCGCGCCACAACCTGAGCCCAAAACTTGCATCAGCGGATGAAAAGCCATGCAACCAAAAAACTCTGCAGAAGATGTGGCCATTTCCACCCTGCACAACTGCTTAAGCGAAGCACCCTGGCGTGTCGTCCAAGAGACGCCAACCGCTCACAGATAGGGACCCTGCGGTCAATCTGGTCCTGAAGAGCACAAACTATATCCAGCCGACGAAGTGTCCCACATAAAGGAGAAAGAATAACAGAATTCCTGACCACAAGCTCCTGAGTCAAGCGTAATGCACATACTATCCTGTGAACCAATATTGGCCGGAACAACGCACCTCTCTATCCTCCTAGAAAAGTTAAATGTGGGAGTGCAATCCATACTACCACCACTGAACCCATGGAAGGGGAGAAATGCAAGGGAACAGCCCTACCCTGGGATAAACATATTTTCCCAGTGGTAGCAAGTGAAAAGTGGCCAAAACAAGCACTCTGATCACCCGAACTAGATTTCATGGCTTAAGCTGACCAACCAACTAAAGAGGGTTGAACCCGGAAGAGACCTCTCGAAGAAAAACACTGAAGATACCATGATCCTGTAAACCGGCGCTGAAACTGATGTAGAGCACCGGGAGCTGCACCTTGCGGTAATCTAGGCGGAGTCCCATAAAAAATCCATCTTGCCAAAGAAAGCGACTTAGAGAGCCAGGGACTTGTGAAAACCATAGAATTCACACCAAACGCTGTACTGTTTCCAGACCAAGGAGAACGGATGAGGAAAATGCCTTACAGGCTCTATTCAAAGTACCAAGCGGTTCCCTGCAAAAATCCTCTGGCCCTAAATTTATGGGGGTCTCCAACGTCACGGCGGCAAGCTAGACGATATAAAGAGTGGCAGAAAAAGGTCCCTGACTATTCAGATCCGGCCACATATGTAGATGGAAGGGAGGTGTCGCCACCAGCCGCCAATGTCTGAGAACCATGCTCTGCGAGGTAAATAAAGGGCCACCAGGATAGCTGGAAGCCGCACTCTTTTATAAACTGTTTAGCATCCGTGAGAACCTGGGGTGATGAAACGACAGGTATACCAGACTGAAGATCCAGGGAACATCCTGGCATCGGAAAATTCCACTTAAGGCTCTCTTGATTATGAGCTGTAAAGCAGTGACCTGAGAAAAAAAGAATGGACGCTCTGGGAACTAAGTTCGGAGTGCACCCAAGACTCCACCCGGAGGGCAAAGGACGTCTCTGTGGAGAGACCATTCCTCCTGGTTAATTGCTTAATTGTTAATTTAGTAGGGATGTATGTAGTCTCTGCATTCAGACGTGAGCTTCCAGTAACTGGATGGAGATCTATCTGTGTGAGAGAGAGAGGACGGAGACCTCGGAAAGTGGTTGTCCAGACAGGGTACTATAGTGACTCACCGGGTGGGCGTAGCCCCGCCATGACCTTGGAAACCCTTGAGGCGCAATGCCCAGAATGAAAAAGGCAGGACCCTGAGCCGTAACTGAAAATTTCCGTACCGCCCAGGCGAAAGAGACACCGATGCCCCTTCCTGACTGGTACATGTGAGAAGACCTCCATGATGTATATTGGGGCCAGGAACTCTCTCTGTTCACTGCCTACAATGACTGTACGTAGTGACTACACTAGAAAGAAGAGAATGCAGGCCTGCCTGAAGAGGGGCTGCCAGCTTAAATGGAACAAAAGGATCCATCTGTGGGCCAGGAAGAGGTTGGAATAACCAACCTCTGGGAATATCACCAAGTATGCAGGTTCCTCACCTAACTGTACCTGTGCAGGTACTATATGCTCCTATGGGAGACCAGAAGAGATTACTTGATGAGGTACCCCGACCCCAATAAAAAAAATGGACAAAGGGTTTAAGATCACCCTTGACGTGGCCTAGTGGAACTGACAGGAAGAGATGTACTCTTACCCCCAGTGGCCCCCTAGAGACTACACTGTAGTTCTGCAGAAGTGAGAGGCTCTGTTCTTGGAATGTCCAGAATACCTCTGGCCAACTGCTCTGACCATGGCTGAATGGCCTGTTTCAAAAACCAGCTATGACCCTGTTGGGTGTAAACAAACTGCCAGCCGTCACTTAAGCTGAGTGGAGGCTAGGTTACACTTTCTGGTAAGAGAAAATCTTCCATGGACGCCTAACCTGTGTAGGGATAGCAGAATAAGTGAATAGACTAGTCCCAGCGGTTTCTTTCCATCTAACTATCTCTCTGCCAGGAGAAGAAAAAATAAATAAAAAAAAAATGAAAATCTGGCCAGTCTAATAATTGTTTATTTGGCTTCTTGCCAAAAGTCAGACACCCTGCCCAGCATCTGAGGAGGTGTGGATGGAGCCGCAGAATCAAGGTCCGCAAGGGTTAAAGTGTGTCTGATGCTTAAACTGAGACTATCCAATGGTTTTTTTTTTTTTTGTAAATTAAGATCCAACTAGCCATCCTCTGCCAAGGAGTGGACCACATCCTGATCCTGACTGTGAACAACTCTGAAGGCCAAAATTATGCTTACCCCTGCGAGATGGTGAGCAAATGAGTCTATATATGTCCCCCTATTGCTCGTTAATCTAGGAGAAGGACAGGCTGCTGGCAATGGTGCAAGGGGTGAGAGAGCTCAAGCTGCTGCTCCCTCCTCCACAGGGACCCAGAGTGAAGGCTATTCACTCCTCTGGGTCTTGAGTTTGATCCCTGCACTGCACCTGTAAAGAAAGTAAAATAAAAACATGAAAAACCTATATCGAATTAAAGTATAGGCAGGAACCGATACCAAAGTGACCTATCTCCTAGGTACTTACCAAAAACTGAGGTCTGAGCAGGAGAGGAGGGGCATAGTAGGGGAGGAGTGTGAGGAACAAACAAGTTGATAAGTGCCTAAACTCCTAGTCCCACCTACTATACCCCAATGTCTCACAGTGTCCCCCAATGGTAGGAAAGAGAAATATATTTTATATTGTGTATATTTATACATATACACACACACACACGCGCGCAGATATCCCCCTTATGTGTATGTATATTATTTATATACTTCCACAGTCTTTCATTGCAAAAGCTCTCAGGCTGTAGAGATCTAGAGGCTGGAGATACACATGCACTTGTCTGTAAAAAAAAAATAACATAAAAAATGATGAACATCTGACCATACCGTCTTTCTCCACACTACATTATATGTGCTCTTAGCACTACATGCATTGCCAGATGTGAAGACTACTCTATATTATAATCAGACTATGTAATCCTCTCCGTGGAGTTCTTAAAAGGATCATTTTTTTTATTAAACTGGTTGCTTGCACCATAGGCTAAAATTGAGCAATTAACTGATGAAATGATTTGCAGTTGCTCACTTGTTTTGCCCTGCGCTTTAGCCTAATACACTTATAATACCCTGACAATACTACAATGGTATTTGTTTAATTAATGCATGAACCACACCTATGTGGAAGCCCTTGCTATAAATATGCTTGGTGTCCCTCATTTACCCAGGCATTTCCAATTTTTATCTACTACCTGCACACAGGGCTGCCATCAGAGGGGTACAGGGAGTACAGCAGTATGGGGCCCCACCAGCCCTGGGCCCAAACAAATTTATTAGTGGGGCCTCCAGTGTGAATTAAGGGAGGTTAACTGGTGCCATTTCTAGGCAGCAGCTGCTCAGATGTGAGGTGGTGTGGGGAGAGACTTCTGTGTGTAATTAAGGATGTGTCAGCATGTACGCTGCCACTACCAAGATGTTGGGGCCCCAGAGCTGCCCCCAAATTTCTCCAGTCCAAGGTCCCCCCCCCCCCCCATGTGCCCGGCTCCCGGACAAAGGGCAATGACAAAGTACAGAGGCTCCCTGCAGCGTCGCTGACGTCATGTTATAATAGCGACAAAGTGCTGTCAGTGCCCCACAATTTCTGGTGGTAGCCCTGCCTGTACATACATATAGAAATAATTTATCTCTGTGCACATACAAGAATATTTTTCTGGTGATATGTGTTTGCGCTGGGACTTTTGGATTTCTTAGCAATTATTTTTATGGGTTGTCGCTTTCCCATCTTCTAGCTGCAGCTCATCTCCAGTTATATCTGTTTACCTTTTATTATTTATAATAAATTTTTGTAGCGCCCAATCATCTTGTATTTATAGACATGTAAGAATAAGCATTGTGATCTTTTGTAAAATGAGACAGACTGCTACATAAAAGGGATTTGATTCTAAAATGTACAAATATGTTTTTTAAGTTGTTTAAAGGTAGAATAATATTTTTTTTTACTCTGGAATGAACATACCTCCAGCCATGTTGAGAATGTAAAAGGAAGGAAAAATGTGACTATAAAAGGGGTTTTTGGATATGTGTGTTTCTTTATTTTTTAAGCTCTTTTGTACAAACAAAAAGGACACCTCCATTTGCCCCAGGACAACCTGAATTCTTTGTGGTACGGTTTCAAAGTTTTGTAAACATTCCTTAGAGATTCTGGTACATGTTGACATAATAGCATCACAAAATTGCTGCAGATTTGTCGGCTGCACATTCAGGCTCTGAATGTCCTGTTCCACCCCATGCCAAAGGTGCTCTATCCCAGGAGATCAGTAATTTCTGAGAAACTCAAACCACCCAGCACCAACAATCAAACGGTCAAAGTCACTTAGATCATATTTCTTCCCATTCTGGTGTTTTGTCTGAACAGCAACTGAACCCCTTGACCATATCTGCATGCTGTCTTGCATGGGGTTGGTGCCATAGGAGTGGCTGTAGAGGTGTACCTAATAAAGTAGCCACTGTGTGTCATTATTATTAATAATATATATATATATATATATAGATAGATAGATATATATATAGATTTTATTTTTTTCTAAAAGAAAGTAAGAAGAGTTTGAGTAAGCAGGGAAATCTCAGGACACCTATGCGGTACTTGAAAAAGTTAATTGCAAATACTCATTATTAAGGGAGCAGTGATATTGTGCCAATGCATGGAAAACGCTAAAGCGCTTAGAAAGCGAAATCAAGGAAAATGTACACTTTCTGCAAGAGAAGGTTAAACCATCTTAATGGGGGAAAAAGAAAGCAGTTTGTAGGCAGCATAAAACAATTACTGAAATGAATGGGATGCCTATTCATAGTGCAACTCCGATAACAACAACAATATATATAACAATATAATTTGTTTTAATGTCTTTTTAGTTAGCACGTTATTACAATTCTTTCTTTTCTCAATTTAGCTGTACGATTTTGTTATATATGCTGAGAACCATTTTAAAAAGCTAGTCATTAACATATTGGTATAAAGGAAGAATTTGCAGCATAACTAAAGTTTTGTAAATTTTGAAAACTTTTTTTTTTAAAAAGCCAGTGGCACATTAATCTTCTAGCAATACCCTAAAACATAATTCAACTTACTTCTTTCATCGCCATGAGCTCTCCAGTGTCAACACTAATGCATGTGTAGACCTTTCCATACTGACCTTCACCTATGAAAAGATAGAAGCACATTAGAATATAAACTGATGACAAGCAACTTCCCACTACTTGCCAAATACATGCACAAAAACAGCAATGTCTGACAGTTCTCACCCATTTGTCACACATATATCACAGGCCTCATAATAATCCTGCAGTGCATAACTATGTGTGGCGACGTGAAGTCTGTGGCACACTTGCTATAATATCATTTCATCAGGACTGCAAGTCCCTTGCTTAGTCACATTTACATGGAGGCTATTAATAACATACTGACAAATCCATGCAAAATTATTATGATGGATGTACGCATTGATGTAGGAGGTATTATAATAATGGTAGAGTTTTAGGACATACGATTTTATTTATTTGTTAGCAATTCATGGAAAAGGAGATCAGTATGAGATTACAGACATTAAGGACCCAGGTTCAGGCAAATAACACACTGAAGGTAAATAAATCACCAGCTTTAATCTTAAAATTTAGTATTGGGTGGGGTTTACTATGTTATATTTATGTTCCGAACAAAAACCTAATAACTCACCCTGACATTGATTTCATTCTGAAACGCAACAAAAATGTAAATACAAACGTACCAATTTTGTTTCCCCTTTGCCACTTGAATGTCACTTTCCGAAGTCCAACATGCATAACGTTGTCATATGACTTGGGGGTATCACAAACTTGGCCAATTATATTTTTACTTCGCATCTCTGTGTATCGTTCATCCTCGAATAACATGACCGATTTCTGAATAGTGTCCATAGGTCGGTGTCTGGCAGCTATGTCTGTAAAAATATCAAAAACTATGACATAGGTCCATGAACGGTTTGTTCTGCCATAATGTACTTCTCAGGGTTTTAACGCATGTCATTAGTAAGTTTTCAGTCTAGCTCTCTTCTTATTGTATCTATTACATTCCACTCTTAGTAGAGGAAAAAGGCGCTTCATAGATCCTTCATCTGGTTACACATGATTTAATATCGGCATCCATATTGGCAGCTGGGCCTACATTACAAAGAGTGGCTCTGATATGAGTAATATAGTAATCTGTTTCATCAAATCATTATTGGACATCCTAATGCTTGGTGCTTAGGCCAAGCTGCAAGATCGGCTGTACGTGGCCAGAATTAGAGGTTCTGAAACAATATAGCTAGCAAATGTTCAAAGAAGTTCAGAATGATCTATGCAATATACATCACATAAAATAGGCCAGTTCGGGTTTCCAGCTTTAATTGCAAGTCGTGTCATGTTAATGGATGTAAAAGCGAATTTAGTCAAACTAGGCAACATAGCTACAACAAATACACCTGACTTGTGAAGTGCATGCTAAGTACCAGTACCATCACAGTCATTTGGCAATTAAGTACACAGCTGCCAATTTAAATTACCTCGAGTCTGACTTATAAGTGTCTGAAGTTCCCAACTTCGTCTTGTAGAACCTCCTTGCTCTGCTTTTGGGTAAACAGGCTCTGCAAATGAATACATTTAGAAGTAATGAAACTAACTCCTTCTATAGTAAATATCTATACACAAAATAATGTAGCATCACGCCCCCCACCGCAGATGTCAAGAATGCCATTAGATTGAGATAAAGCATCTGTAAACATACTTTGGAAATGTCTAGTCCACTGGTTACCGAACATTGCATTCACATATTTTCATTCCCCTGCTACAAGGAGTTCAGCAAAAATTAAACAGACTTGATCAATTTAACATTTCTTGGATAAGAAAAGTCACCAACTTAAAACTCATTCTTCCAAAGTTTTTATATTTTTTTCAGGATGAACCAACGCCAATTCTTGAGCTCTCTTTTAAAGAGGCTGAAGCACACATTAACAGTTCTATCATGGCAAAAAATGCAAACCAAGAGTGGCAGCTTCTATATAATCGCTAGAAATGCAAAGCATGGAGGTATGGGAGTACCATAATTAGAAATATTAGAAGGCTACTATTAACATTAAAACCCAAACAGAGAAATGCCACTCCGAAACATGGGGTCTCTATGGATACAGATTATCTACAGGATTAAAATCATAAACATATGATATTTGCCCTCTCTTAATCCAGCATAAACTATTGCCATTACAGGCCACAATTAAAGTCAGAAGTAGTTCAGGTGGTTAATTATCATGCTACGAGGTATATCTATTAAATAACGAGACTGATTAAACAACTCACCTTTAGTTATTGGTATTACAAATTAAATTTTTGTTCCCTTCAATATACTCCCCACTTCAATATACTTTCCACTTATCGAAGGCATGGAGCAAATCAATTTCTGTCACTTGCTTCAACATATCTGCCATTTTCTTCTTTATAGCATCAACTGACTCAAAATGTGTCCCTTTAAGCACAGATTTAACTTTGGGAAAAGATAAAAATCGCAAGGTAATAAATCGGGCAATATGGAGGATGTTCAAGTGTAGTTTGTCAGTCAAAAACTGCTTCACAGAAAGTGCTGTGTGAGCAGACGCATTGTCCTGGTGAAGAAAGAAATAATTTTTCCACAGTTTCCGCCGTTTATTTCTGACTCCCTCTCTCAGCATTATTATAAGGAAGTTTTGCAAAAGCTGATTAACTGTTGTGCCTTCTGGAACACATTCTTCCAAAATTACACCCTTGATATCGAAAAAAAGAATGAGCATTGTTTTGAATTTTGACTTGCTTTGACAAGCTTTTTTCATTCTTGGTGATTCCGGTGTTTTCCAGTGCATTGACTGTCTTTTGGTTTCAGGATCGTATTGGAAGATCCAGGTCTCATTCACAAGTGATTACTTTATGAAACAAGTTTGGATCTGTGTCAAGTTGCTGCAGAATGTCAACACAATATTCCTTGCGATGTTCTTTTTGCTCTGGTGTGAGAACCCTTCGAACCATCTTTGCACAAACTTTCGTCATGTTAAGATCCTCATGCAAATTTTTCCATATGGTGTCTTTGTCAATGTTCACGTATTCAGCTATCCGGTCTTTTCGAACAATCTGACTGACATTTTCTTTGGTTCTTGAAGTGAAAGGTCGTCCAGGGCGTTCATCATCTTCGCCATTCTTGCGTACCTCGTTAAATCTTTTGTGCCACTTAAACACGCGCGCACGAGACAGGCAGTCAGTCATTCCCATAGGCCGTAGTAAGCATTTGAAAACATTCTGTTGGTGTTTTGTGCAATTTTACTAAAAATTTTAAATTGACACGTTGTTCAACTTTTAAACTTAGCATTTTTCAGCACTCTACAGAAAACACAACCAAACTAAATGGCGACGCACAATCAACTGAACAACAGAGTGTTGCGGCTTGTCATGCAGGTTCAGACAGGTTCAAGGTTACTACGTATGCAGTTATAACTGGTTCTGACTGCTTTGGTTACTAGGTGGAGTCAGTCTCGTTATTTAATAGACATACCTTGTATATATGAAAGGATGATGCCATTCAAAACATCAGGCAAAGTATATCTGAAAGGGACCAAACCTCTTGGCTCAACCACCCTTTATCTAAAGTCCCCTGTAAACCTAATATTATATTATGAAGTATGTATTAGCTTTATTTTTAGTTGTTCTATGGTCACTTTTGTACAAAAAATATAAATTATATATGTTTAATAAATGTATAAAATAGAATACATTTAAAATATTAATCACCATTTGATTTTTATAAATTCCAATGGCAATACTATATCACTTCATATTTTTTTTTTTTGTACCTTGAAAATGTCAATATCAATAAACGAATCATGTGTCCAACCAGAAGCAGAGGATCCATGACAATATGTTTACCTTCTCTCTCCTCTGTTGGGCTCGAGTGACGACTAAGGGATCTAAATTGCAACTCTGATGCTATGGAAGCCAGTCGGTCATTTTCTGGAACACTTGAGCCCCTGCAAGAAATTTAAATAAAAAATGCTCTTTATAAAACACAACAATATGAATAAGAACACAATATTTACATAGTGTCCTGTAATCAATAAGACTAAAGGGAAGTGGGAGAGGGAGCATTAACATTATGCCTTAGTTTTATTGCATTAGAATTACTGTATGTGCAGGTTCAGATCTACCGGATCTCAATCAGAGCTGGTGGCGAGTGGATTATGACTGGGAGAATGGCTTTACTTAATGTATTTTCTTTTATTCACTCTGCAGATCCACAGCAAGCTTGGGGTGCTATTAATAACACTACCAGCTATTTAGCATTATTGTTTAGCAGCACAGTTATCAAAAAGTTAAAACATTAAGACTAAAGGGTATGTAACAATGGGCAGTTTTATAGTCACAATAGGTTTTCCCTCAGTGACGAAAAATACCATTGGTGCAGCATGTGCGGTGCGCTGGTGCCTATGAAAATATTGGGGCCCGCTGCACGGGGAACTAGAGAGCTGTGGACCTCAGTTCCCTCCTCCCTGCTTCCCTGCACCGGGGCCCACAGCTCGCTAGTTCCGCCTCTGGTTTCCCTGGAAGAGAAAACTCAAAATGTGATCAATAGTTCACTAACAGGAATGCACTCAGCACTTACTCTAATGACTTCAAACTCTGAATGGAAAGTAGGTAGGATTTCTGTGTAATATTGTATTGACAAATGATAGAAAACCCATCTCTGTTAAATCAGTGTTTAAACAGAAATTAAAAGGTTAGACTTCCCTTTTATGGGGTTTTTTCTATGCAAAAAGACTGCAAATATAATCCATCTTTAGCCTTTTTATACACAGTTTCCAAGTAGATTTTACATAGCAACTACATGCGCTTTCCATCATCAGACAAGTACAGTGTGATCGTAGAGTCTCTTTTTGTCTACAGTTGTCCTACTCCACCACATCATGCAGACATTACTATGGATGACTTCCAGAGGACAGTAGGAGCTTCAGAAGGTGCTATATGCAAAACTCCACGAAAGAGGTGCAATTCATTAAATTAAACACCATTTGGAAGATAGTGTCCATTTAAAGAATAACAATTGTTGGATTTTTACGCAGCACAAACTAAAAGTTGTGAAAGATGAAATAAAAGGAACAAGAATGTGTGTCAACCATAACATCTACTGCTAATTGCTATAGTATTATGGCATTAACTGCCTGGTTTGTTCATTATGTTTTGCATTGACATAGCGCATAACTAATATCCATAATTTCTGTAAAGAAGCTATATACTTTTGTATTAACCAGTAGATAAGAAGCAAACTCATTTGTTCTAAAAATGGGGAAAGAGGGAGGGAAGCAAAAAATGAATGTGGGACCTTACTGTGATGACTAACTAATGAATAATAATTAGCAAGCTTTATTGACTCTGTGGTCTCTATCTGGCAAACCAACATACCAAGTAGTCATATTCCAAAGGGATCAGCACTGAGTCACCATGTGTCATCTCGACACAACCAATACAGAAACTTTTAATCCAGATTTTTTAAAGTGTAACACTGGATATATTCTTTCACACACCTCAGATAAAAAGTCATGCAAATACAAAGAACACAATATTACTAGAGCTGTAATACTGCCCATTTCCTTTTTTTTTTTAGGATGTGAATACATAAGAATGAAGCTGGGATGAAAATGCAGTTTATCAAAGCTCACAAGTGGAGAAATTACAACACATCAATATAAAAGTTGGTTTGGTGTCTGAAAGTAAAGAAATTGTTGAGAATTTGTGTATTTAATTCCTTGTATGTCTGGAAGAAATGCTTGTAGTTTTCCTAAAATTTAGTATTGTTGTAGTCCTTGAGAAAAACTGTATATACACAATACCTAAATATCTACTGGGGACAAAACACCCTACAATAAAGCTGCAGCACTGCCAAAGCTGAATACATTTACAACAGAGACTATCAAATGTAGCAATATCAAAATTAATTGTTTTTATAGAAAAAAATCTTTATGACCACATTGTTCCTTTGATTATTTTTCTTCAAAATGTCAGCGAGAAAAAATTTTTGGTGTCCGATGATGACACTGCAGTGCAGTCGCCTAATTGAAGGCATGGAACATGCATGTTATTTCAGAAGAGGAGGCTCTGTCACTTGCTAGAAAGTCATTCTAAATTGTTACGTAACCCTACACTCCTAATAGCCATAACTAACCAAGTCACTTGGAAAACGGAGTGTTAAATCAGTAGTTTGCAAGAGAATCATATTAGGTAGTTTTTCAGCTGGTGACAAGAGCAGTTTAATTCTATGTTGGTTCTCAGAGAGCTTGGAGATCACCAGCCCTTAAGTTAAAACTGTATAGCCAGATCCCATTATAAAAAATAAAAAAAAGAGTCAGTTTATAGCGTTCTCATGAAAGCAGAGTACAGCAGACCAGCTATCAGAGAAGCAGGCATGATGTAGTCATGTCAAGTTCAGTCTATGTCACAAGAGGGCCTAACCATATACTGTAAGATTTTAACATAAAGCAGTTACAAGTTTCTGGGGTTTCCACACACATAAAAAAAACCAATGGTTGCAAACCAGGACATGAGAATGCACATATACAAAGGCAACGTGCACCCAGCAGAAGACATCTCTAGATACTGTAATAATAGATGACCTGACCAGGTGGCACTACCTGTTATCATTTGCATTGCTGAAGGTTTTTTGTTGAGCCGAGTCGCTACCAAGAGGGGTGGGGCGACCGGCAGCTGTGTTGGATTGACTCTTCACATCACAAGACGCAACACGATTGCTGCGACAAGAAGAGAAACATCAAGAACAGTTCTAGTGGTTCAGAAATATAGAGAACTTGTTGCAATTTAATTAGCAAGTAAAGCCGCTATTTGACAAATATATAGCAAAGGCTGTGTATTACTCAGCTGAATTTAGGTACATTGTAAGCAAGTGGTGCACTGAAATTTGAAAAGTTGGAACCAGTGGTGTCCAGGATTGGATCATTTAAAGTGAAGAAAAAAACAATATTCAACAGTAATATATGACAGGCAGTGTATTAGTGAACTCAGAGGCGGAACTAGCGAGCTGTGGACTCTAGTGCAGGGAAGCGGGGAGGAGGGAACCAGGGCCCACAGCTCACTAGCTCCCCCTGCAGTGGACCCCATTATCTCCATGGGCCCTGGTGCACCGTACCTGATGCACCAATTGTAGTTCTGCCACTGACTGAACTAAATTATGTTCATGAAATAACTGGAATATTTATAATCATTCCATCCAGTATGAGCTCTCATTTCTCTAAAGCAGGTTGCCTGTTTAGTCAGAGGAGCACCTTCCTCCTAACATGTCAGAGTTTTAATAAAAGCTTTGCAGAAAAACGAATAATCAGCTTTTTAACTGTATCAAATCCAATGAGGACCTCTGTGCTGAAGATGTGGGAGGAATTTCAGTTGTCAATCTATAATATAGTAATAAAGTATTACCCAGAAGTTACTAGTTCTTCTGTAGTGGAGGTGTAAGGTAACACTAAACAATTATTTTACCTCCATGGTTCATATTTGGAAATTTTGCACAGAAAAAATATGAAATCCATTTTTATTTTATCCTAAAGGTTAGGTATACCACTTAATTCAGATTAAATCTTTGTATGGCAAGTAAATCACATTAAGTTAACAGTATCTTATAAACAACATAAAAGTGCCCTCACAGTTAGGTGTTCTACTGTATATCTCAGTTTGTATGGAGAATGCAAGGAAAGGCTCCAGTGTGAAGATAAGGACTTAGGATTTCATGTAAGACCTAACATCAGCTAACAGGTTAGTAAAGGTTCTGCATCTCTCCACATTACCTCCTTCAACATGAAAAATGGAATTAATCAAATTCAGTACTATGTATTTGCATGAATTAAAAATAACCAGTTTTTCAAACTCTGTTTAGGGACTGTTCGGCCAAATGCACAAAAGGGATATTTGTTAACATCACAGGATGTAAATTAAGCAAAGTATTTCAAAACAAAACTTTACAGGCACCAACACAGTAGAATTCTAAATGTTAATCTTATGATTTAAATATTAGTCAGCCTTTGTGTCACTTTTAGACCCCATTGTCTGTCAGTGGAAAGAAAAAGTATTATTAAAAGGTAAGAAGCATGAGAGAATAGAATTTATTTTCTTGTCGCTATTCTGTTATTCACATGGGCAATTTAGTCATCCCTGACAAGTATAACGCCACATCGTTAATCCTAAACAGTTTTATTTATAATCTGTAATTGCCACTGTATTTCTGTTAACAAAATCTGTAAAATATCTTTATCTGAGTATGCAATATTCATGATAATGAATTCACAAATACCTGAAGCTTTCTGGTGTAGGAGTATTTAGATGTGGGTTTGGTGGGTCACTGTGACAACGAGGCACCTTCATAGGTCTTGGACTATTACGATGTGTAGCTAATAAAACAGAATAAAATTTCATTAGTGTTTTAAATTGCTCAGACTTAAACAAATAAAAATAAATGAATAATGAAAATGTTGTCATTCTTTACAGATGCTAGAAGTACAGTAAAATTGTAGCGAATTTTGCCACAATGTAATTACGTTCACATTGAATTGTAGCTGGTTTACTATGTGTAGTATTTTTTGATCGCCAATATGCTATCAAAGACTGCAATAGAAATGGAATCTGGCGGGAGTGGGAGGGGAAAAAGGGGGTTTGTCTGTTCAAATTCTTAAAAAGTTTAAATATATGACTTGGGTGACGAAACATGGGTCACCCTTCCACTCTGCACAGGCTCTAATGGTGCCGTGTTTGTAATCCAGTGATGTACTAATAACTAATACACTAATTATTAACCATGCTTTATAAATGATGTTCACCAGCACCACTTTAGCTTCCTGAGCTTTGGAGTGACTATAGCCGTTTGTTGTAGAATGGTTACAAATGCTTAATTAACCTTTATTTTTTAACAAAGCTGGAGCAAGTAACACTGGGCAATGTATTTTAGCTTCATATGATAACTGTGTGTATACACACATTTTCATTTTTGGGAAATTGAATGCAACACCATTAAAGCTGGGTACACACTAAAGGTTTTTCACCCATTTATTGTGCCACTCACACGATAAACGACTGTTAGGTCCGATATCACATTAGTGTGTTTGCTTCCACGATTATGTTTTATTGTACCAAAGCACTATAGATGCAAAAAGCGGGGAGAACACTGCGCTCAAGAAACCAGATCAACTAGACTAGTAGTGTTGCAAAAAAAACAGCAAGGTATCCCGTCTCGATTATATACAATATATAGAAACTCAATCAGTTGCACTCATACCAGAATAATCAGAACAAAGGGGGAGAAATGTATTATTAATGTTATCGAATGAAAATTTGAATATAGTGTAGACCAAAATTAAGTAACAGTGCTTTGGGATATATGATATTCAGTGAAAACAATAACGGTTTCTTCATAAATAGTAAATGTAATATCAATGCTTAGCACAAGTCTGAGACCCAGGTATGGACCGAGGACCAGGTGGCTGCTCTGCACAGCTGGTCCGCCGTGGCTCCATTACGAGCCGCCCAAGACGCCCCAACCGACCGGGTAGAATGGGCAACAATACGTTTCGGCACAGGGAGATTAATACTTTGGACATAAGCCTCCCTGATAGTCAGGGTAAGCCATCTGGCAATAGTTTGCTTAGATGCTGGCCATCCCCGTTTGGAAAAGTAAAACAACACAAATAGAGACTCTGTCTTACGTATCTTTGCAGATCTCTTAACATATATACGTAATGCCCTCACTACGTCCAAATATTTATTTGTCTTTGTTCTTCTGTTTGGTTCTTGTCCAGCAACCACCAGCTGAGGACCTACCTCCTCTACTGGTACCTCGAGCACGGGAATGCTCCTCTGGGATGGGACCCTGCCCAGGGTAAGGTCGCGAAAGCTGTCACCATCTTTCCCAGCAGCTTCAAAGACCTGGCTACTGACAGCCTCTTGTCTGACAGGATCCTGCCTGTCCACTCCATCTAGGACCTCAACTTGTCCTGTGGAGACAACCTTCTGCTGCGTACCAAGTCCCTCACTAGTCTCAAGAAACTCATTCTTAGACAAGGGATTCTCTGTGACCCTTTCAGACTCTAGAAGTTCGGTCATAGACTGAACAACTCGTCTAGCCTAAGCACCCTGGATGGGTGTGACTAAAACCTTTTTCCTTACTGGAAATTCTAAGCCTGTATAGCTTCGTCTGAACGAAGCAAATCGACAGCCCTGAGCTCTTTCTGATTTGACAGAAGCCAGCGAGGTAATTTTTTCCCAAACCTGAGGTGAGCTGGTCCCATGAATTCTATCATGATATTCTGGACCTACTCGTCTACCGAGGACCCCGTCTGCTGCCGGGCAAACCCAAGCAGCCGTCCTCCCACCCCACCCTCTGGAACCAGAGGTGGGTGGTAGTCATGCCGCTGGTCTACCTGGCAGCTTGGCGGAAGAAGCTCTCCGCGCCACAGGGGCAAAGGATGACCTTCCCCTACGGGACTGTCTCCTGGATTCCACGGCCCCTGGATCGGTAGTCTGGCCTCTGCCAGACCCGCCCCCGTAAGAAGGCTGTCTGAAAGAACTAAACCTAGGCCTAGCCCTAGGTCTTGGAGTATTTACAGGCAAGTACGTCTTCTTGCCCCCTGAAGCCTGTAAAATCCAAGAGTCTAATTCTGGACCAAATAACATCCCACCCGTATATGGGATGGATTCTAATGATCGTTTAGACTCTGAATCCGCATTCCAAACCCTTAACCATAACGCCCTTCTAGCTACTACAGCTGTAGCTGAAATAGACGAAGCTATGGAGGCCGAATTATGGGCCGCTTCATATACATAGCCTGCTGCCTCCCTTAGCTGCATGGCCAGAGGCAGTAAATCTGAATCCTGCAAGGCAGACTCTAACTGCCCTGCCCAGACTTCCATGGCCCTAGCTACCCAGGTAGAGGACAATGCTGGCCTGAGGCTAATACTGGCGGCCGAGAAGATAGACTTCAGCAGGGATTCTAATTTCTTGTCAGTCGCGTCCTGTAAAGTCGCTGACCCAGGTACAGGTAGTGTAGTCTGACGAACCAATCTCGCCACAGGTGTATCTACCTTTGCCACCTGTTCCCAACGGGTCATATCCTCCTCCTGAAGGGGATACAATACGCCAAACTTCCTTGGCATAGAGAACCTTTTATCTGGATATTTCCAAGAGGCCTCTACAATATCCCTCAACTCAACTGAGGGAGGGAACCTGACCACCTGCTTAGAAGCCTTCTTAAAGAGGGAGCGGTCCAAAGACTTCGTCTCCTCTACATCAGCAAACCCCAGGGTCTGACGAACTGCTCTTACCAGATCGTCCGTACCCTGGTGCCTAGAGTTTCCTTCTGACTCTATAATGGACACATCTGAATCATCCAGCAATTCCCCCTCCTCCTCTGAGGAACTCTCAGAGTCTGACACTGACCACAGCGCTTTAGCTGTTTGTCTACGTCTTTTAACACTACGCTTGTGTCTGGGGTTCTCGAGTAGATGGGTAAGCTGGTCCAGGCTTTTAGCCACCGCTGACCAACCCACCTCTCCCATCTGGGAAACCCCCGGGAGGGCTGGGGAGGGAAATACACCGACCCCTGGAGAAAATGACTCATCTGTCATTCCTACTGTTATACCCTGAGAAACCACAGATGTAGCTGGGATCTCAACTGGTTTAGATAACAGATTTACAAGGGTATTAACTCCCTGTGTTAAGGCAGCCGCCCACTCAGGAGGATCTACCGTTATGGTGGAGGTGTCTATAGGCTGTTTCACAGGAGCCACAGTGCAGGCTGCACAGAGCCCCCCCCTGATCCAGCCGTTCACTTGTTAGTTTAACATTACATTTTGAACAGACATTATGTTTGGAATGTGTTGTTTTGCTTTTATCTGCCATCACAAGATAAGAAAAACTGAATCATGTTTCAATTCACAAACACTTCTCCAATTTATCAGAAAATACAGATTAGGTTATATCATAGTTTTTCTGATTTAAATAAGACAGGCTTGGAGAACTTGATAGTTTTCTCATAAACAACAGTTCTCTCAACACATCATTGTCTTATATATACACATGTCTACACATGCACACACATACACACAGAAGAAAATAAAAGTGATACTCAGCGGGGAAGATATGTGTCAACAGTGCACCTCTCTTCAAATGACTGCTGCAACTGTCCTCCTTTTGAAGCTTGGCGCCCAAAAGGGATCTTCCACGTGCTCACTCAGCGGGGGAGGGGAAGAGGTGTTTCTCAACACATTCCCCTACCACTGGAATCTCCTGCTGTGTCTCTGCTAATAGTGATTTCCCCAATCTACTTAGGTGAAATCCTGTTGCTTTATCTTTCTCACATTTTGCTACCACACCGCAAAATACAGGTACATATTTATCTATGAACCAGTCAAAAGATAGTATTTCTGTTCCTTTTCCTCTATATAGAGAGTATAAGGTATAATTTTTTTAGTCAAGCTGAAAGGCTGCAGCAGGTTTTTCAGGAATGACTGCAATTAGCACAGAACACCTGGGCCCATTTAGCATTACATTTGGAACAGACAATATGTTTGGCACGCCCAAACACTTCCACAACCTTTATCAGAAAATACAGACTAGGTTATTTAACATATCATAGTATTTCTGATTAAATAAGACAGGTTTGGAGAACTTTATAGTTTTCCTTAAACACAGTTCTCTCAACACCTCATAGTCTTATAATACACATGCATATACAGAAGAAACAAAGTGATACTTAGCATGGAAGATATGTGTCAACAGTGCACTTCTCTTCAAATGACTGCTACAACTGTCCTCCTTTTGAAGCTTGGCGCCAAAAAAGGGATCTTCCACGTGCTCACTCAGCAGGGGGGGGGGGGGAGCGGTGTTCCTCAAACACATTCCCCTTCCACTGGCTCTCCTTCTGTGTTGTTTACCTTAACAGCGTTTTGCCCTTTCTCTTATATTAGGGGAAAACCTGTTCGAATGTGTTCCCCGCTACTCAAAGCGCGCCATCCTCAAGAATTCACTGCCATCCCCATGGGAGGAGGAACTTGGTATACTCCAGCTGGCTTCCGGGGAACCTCAGCAGTAAAGGCGCTCTCTGCCTAATGGCAGCGCCCGTCCTGCATCAGCAGGTAGCGTCACTTGCCAACTGCTTCCCGCTGTGAGAAGCGCTTCTTACCTCTCTGTCAGCGGGGCCGCCCCCCCGACAGGCGCTTCTCCCACGAGTCAGCTCCGTTTGCACGGAGCCTCTCGCCACTGTCAAAAGAAAAAAACTGCAAAAGAAAAAGAAAAAAAACCTATAACCAGTGAACCCTGTTCACTGTCTCTCTTGGAGCTCTTCAGGTGTAACCTTCTTCCAAGGGCACCCAATTCAAACTGAGGTATGTGGGAATTGGCGGGGGTGATATGCTGTCAGCTGAAAAAGTTAACTCTTTGGGTGCCAGACTCCTCCCCCCGACTCAACCCCATGGTTAAGGAGTGTCCCCCAGATCGATGAAAGAGAAATAATGTCTTAAATGATTTAAGCTTGTACAGGAATTGTATGTGACCATTTGACAGCTTACCTGCCACACCAAAGAGTCACCTAGCTGATGGACATGGAAAAGTGACAGATCTCTATAGAGCGTGCAGAGTCACAATCCTTTCAGCACATGGTTATAAAAGATGAGGAGCAGAGATCTGAAGGTAAATTGTGTAGTTGTGTACACATAATCTGCATGCTGATCGGGACTTTCGTTAGTAAAATAGTTACAGATATCTCATCAGGAAAAATTTTTTGTAGTGTGTACCCAGCTTAACACTGCATCAAATGCAAATCTAGCAATGTTATTTTGTTGTACTATCTACAATCAGTACATACTCTAGTGAAACTATTTATTACACAAAAAAAGGAAAACACAATAAATGCAAAAATGTAAAAAAGTATGATGGCCAATATCTTACCAAGGTACAAACCTGTAACAGGACTATGGGGTTTCCCAATAACATGGCCAATGCATTCATTCATGAGTGCTTGCAAATTCTACAGAGACACAGCAAAAGTAGTAAATACAGAGATAAGTGAGGGGGAATGGGAATTGATGAAAATGAACAGCCAGAACTATAAATGCCGAGAGGACGCAGAATGGCCACATACAATCAATATGTACTAGGTGGGTGCTCTTGGTACATTTAAATGATAATTATGTATAATAATAAAAATAAAATGACTGGAACACAAACTGTAGCATACATTTTTTTTCAGTAAGACTAAAAATATTGTAACTTTGGGCAAGGGCGGTATAAAAATTAAAATAATAATTAAAATCCAAGATAAAAACATAGTTATTAATTGATGCTATATGGCTACAAGATTACATAGGGCTTCTTTGAGGTCAGACAAACATTCAGCAACGCATACGGGGGTGGGGGGATATAATCAAACCATTTTATTCTACAGGGAAACTTACTTTTACATGTGACTTAATGAGAATAAGGATGCAGATTTTCTGTATTTACATTTCTAATCTCCTACTTGACACTGACCTAAAGCCCCTCACACACCTAGGTGATTTCGCCTTCTTTTATGCGATTTGTCAACTTCAACCGCTGCTTAAACAAGTAATTGTTACATTTCTTCAAAATTCATAAAATACACTGCTATTAGAATCTTCATACATTATGGTTTCTTCTCTATATATCTATTTTGCGAGAGCGATTGTGATGGACATACTGATTAGGTAATGACATTTTTTTATTTTAAGCTTGCTGCTATTTACAATTATGCTTTAAAGTGTACCTGTCATGTACAGAAATCTAGCATTAGCAGAACAGCCTAAGAAAGTCTAATAAAATTATGCTGCTCCCTCTCAGTGTCACAGCCGCCTTATGCATAATTGTTTGTTAGTGAAGGCAAACATCTGTGTGACACCGATCCGATGTTGTCATTCAGAGCAGTGTACTGAAAGCGGTCTACTAATGGCGCCACAGGATGTTTCTCAGGGGCACAATTCCTGCCAGTACACAGGATGTTTGCTCACAAATACCCAATTTCATGCAGTCATGTACAAAAGATGAATACGGAAGAAACTATACAGCTGTATCACACTTTAAATATAAAAGTTTAGTTAAGTGGGTGTAACTGTGCATTTTTGTGCAAGTGACAAGTAGGCTTTAAAGGAGTTGTCCACTTTTAGTCTTGGGTAAGTGAGTTAAGTTACTTGGGAAGATACTATGTTAAACATCCCCCATCCCCCCTCACAAGCGCCAATACAATATGAAATTCATAGTTCCATTGTTAGTATATCCTCTCTGTTTCTGAAATATATTCTATACTGATATACAGTTTACTGCACAGCAGCAAATGTTGTGCCTGTGTAAAATAGATTTATCTTGAGAACTATATACCATGTGGTTATGTTCAGGATTACAGTAATTTAAGGGTGTTTGCAAACATTTCATATGATTTATAACAATCACAAAGAAAAATAAAACATACCAGAAAGTCATCCTCAGGGAGGGCTGAAATGAACACTGGTTCAATGGCTTGCAGATAGTCAAAACCTTGAGTTGCCCACCTACAAAACATAAGTGAGGAGTAAAGGAACACTTTCAATATAACTGTACTATTAGAGATAAACAGACAAATCAGACTGCTTGGCCCAAGTGCAGAACGATTAAATCCATTTGCAATTTGGCCACTTTTTTTATTGATCAGATCTGAACGTTTGGCACGAAGGCCAAACTGATAAGACTCAATCGGTGCAGAAGGGAAATGACCAAACCTGCTGTGCAAGATTTTCAGCCAGTCCTGATAGCAATTGTAGGTTTGCTCAATTGAGGCACACATGTAATGCGTAAGGTACATGACAGAACCATCATTAAGCTGAAGACAATACATTGACAAGTTACTATGCAATGTTTTGGTGACAATAGCAATTTACCAGTAGCTAATCAATGATTTGTTTTGTGTGATGTGTGTAAAGATTCACTTTCAGAAGACTGTTAGATAATCAATAATGCATTATCAGTATTTGGAACACTGGAGTAGACACACTGTGTGTAAGCACTTTTAAATACTGTGCATTCAAACAATGAACTGGTTAGAATTTTTTTCCACAGCAAATTAATCATTGTATTACATAAACAAATACAACTAGCTTGTTTAAACACATGAAATATAAAAGTTGATTATAGTATAAATCCAAAAGCATGATTGCTGATCACTCAATTTTCAACTTCTTCTACCTATCCAAAAGGACAATAGAGAGTATGTTTATTTTCATTACCATGTATACTATAAATCTTAATTCATCACTAGCTTTATTTTAATTGAACCAATCATTCCACCCAACATTTACTGTTACAGCAAGTAAAGCAATAATTGCATTGATCTGAAAACACTATTTGCAGGGATTTAGTTTGCATTTGTTTTGATTCTCATGCTTAGTGCAAAAAAGGTCATCACATTCCATTTTTAAATGAAGACTTCACACATTTTACACAACTAATGTAAGTTTTGCCCAATTGTAAATGTCAACAGCCACCTTATCCATAAGTAAAATGTCTAGAGTTAGTGTAATGTCTGTCAGTGATAAAGCCACACACATTTTACCACCACCTTCTTTGTCTACTGCAGACACTACATATTAACCTGCCAGAATACAAGTTTAAAAAAATAGCATTTATATTTTGTATGAAAAAGAAACATACAATTGATAGCTGGAATATCAGAATAACTATGCAACAGCCTTGTTTTATTACCTTGGTCTGGTGCCACGGCCACTTTCACATTTTGTCAGCACATAGTTCATCCATTTTCTGGCAAAGTTGATGTATTTGTCCCCAATTTTCTGCCTGAATTTCCCAGACATCAAACGAACTACTTCTTTGTGATACTTAAAGACAAAGACTCATTTTAGTTGCATTTCAAATAAGGGATACAATTTGTCTACCTATTTATACATTATACTGTACTATGCATTTTAATTGAATTACAGAGCTTTCAGCCCAAAAATGTTTGAAGTGTCTAAAAATTCCTAAGATACAGATTTTAACAAAACAAATAAAATTTAGTAACTCAAGTAGTGGCTTCCTGTTTTTGACTAAATCTTAAGCAGCTGAATATTAACCTGTATTGTACACAAAGTATTGTCTTTTAATTATTTTATTAATGGTTTATTGTAACTCCACTAAGGCAACTATAATCTAAGGTTTGAAAACATTATGGGACTGATGCAGAGTAGGATGTATGCCAGTATGTGTTGCATATCTCGCTAAAATTGCTCTTCGAATACCCAGAAAAAGGGCGAATGCATATGTGCCCACGCAGACTTTCGCAAATCTGGCGGCTACGCGTGCAAGCCCTCCAGTTCATACAATGGCGAGACAACGGAGGGAAGGGGTGTTTTAGCATTGGTAGTGTACAGTAAAGGCTTGTTTACGTGGCTCATGCAGACATGCATAAAGATGGATATACGCCTGCTAGGAGGCAAATCTTTTGCACCTTCCACAATGAAGGTGGAAGATACAAATACTCCCGGATGATGATGTACAAAACCAGACACACACTATTTTCCTGTGCTTTTTTTTTTTTTGGAGTAAATACCTCCCATTTTGCAATCAACTCTGTATTAGCCCCTATGTGACCTGTCCCCCCAAAAAAATCAGATGGTTGGGGGCAGCCCAAACAATTGGATTGACATGTGTTTGTCCCTTTTTCTGGTCAGCTGATGGTCTTATTGATCTGTCAAAGGGGGGCATCAGTCAAAAAACGTTTACATTTAAATGACTGGTCCACATAGTTGATGAAAAATGCAACATCGACTTAAATATATTAATGCTATGACAAGCATTTGTTGAGTGTTACTAGTTCATCTGTAGCAAAAACAAACCAATACAACTTAAATTTTCTGTTTTATGAGCCTTTACTCCTAATTCTATAGTGCTTTTAAAAATAGTCAGTTTTGGAGACTAAGCAAATATGTGTAATACAGTCTCCTTTATGGGTTTGAAGCACTTACTCAGTAGCAATTTTATTGTATTAAGACACAGGTTACCGTTCAAATGTTAAGACCTTTTATTCTAACTAAATGCAATTAAAAGAAAGTTTTCTGCAGCTCTGGACTCCATACGGAAATGGTTAAAAGCTTGAACCTTGCAAAGGAAGCAGCTTAGGTTTTTTTTTCCATTTACTGAATGTAGCAAAGTCCATTTAAGGCAAATTCCTGACTGAAATGAGTATTAGGAGGGGCCAAGTTACAGCTGACAGATTTATGAATAATTGCTAAAACCGGTAACATCATGTGCTGTCACTTAACACAAAGCCAAATCTCATTATAACCACACCTCTATCACTACATGTGCTTACATATGTTCACATAGTGATAAAGGCTTTAAAAAAAATATACAGAAAGGCAAAGTCCTATAAACATGAGACAAGCACAGTTGTATTCCTCACTCTAAATACTTACATGCTATTGCAACAAATCCTCTAAACCACCCTTGGTATATTAAAAACATACAAACATTTCTGTCAATTTCAAACATCATAAATATTTAACTAGGACAATGACAATTATCAAAATGAATGGGTGAAGCAAGAAAAAAAAAAACTACAACCTAAACAAATCACACTACAATAAGTCCTAACCTTACCAAATGGCGCTTGCAAAGAAATTAAATATGTAAAACAGCAACATTAGGCACATTGCCAAAGGGAAAAAAACAAAATTGCACAAGTGTGCTCAATCTGTTTACATGTACCTTCTAAACAGACATGTTTTTTTGTACTAAATTTTGCACATGTTCCATGGCTGCAAAATTGCAAATAAAAAAAATCTGCTGTTACAGAAAATTCATTCTGGTGTCAATGTAGCAAATTAATTCAGATGTCTGAAAATTTAATGACAGGTACACAACAATCTAGCAAAATAGGTAAACATTGCTGGATATGAAACCTTACCTCAAAACCAAAGTTGTAACCTTGAATCATTGCTTCACGGTAGTACTGCTGCAAAGTAGAAGATTCTGATTCATCCACCTCAGCTTCAAACTCAGAGGTATACATTTGATCCACCCGGTCTATGGCACTGCTGATCTTGTTGCAGAGTTGCAATGCATCACTCTAGTGTGGGAATAAAACACAAGTGTGTTTTAGACACAATTAAAGCACCAGTAACATAAAAAATGAAAGGGTGTTAAACATTTTTTAAATTAATTCTACTGAATGCCTGGATCTATGTCCGGTTTATTCATACATGTGGACAACTACACTGGACAGATTCTGCTATTTGCTAGGTGGCTATAGTGTTTCATGTAGACCAATGACAGCAGACAAAAGCCAAAGAATTCATAAGTTCTTAAGACCGTAATGTAGCGTGCACACAGTAGGATCGCTTCTACAGACAACAGATATCAAGTAATTATTTTATATAAATAATCCTTACAGTAACTTTTAAACGGACATATTTTAATACTTAGTTGAATATGATATGCCCTATAGTCTATTTAGAGCAAAACAGCCATGAATATCGTAACTTTGCTTATGCAAACTATATCACTGTTTTTAAAGCAAAAAATATTTCCACCATTATGTGTGTTTGAAGCCTCTTTTTTTTTATATGTTTAGCTCTATTGCTTTGTTTTTTAACTATAAACTTTAATAGGTTTGTTATATCTTTTGGAATACTTCTTCACATACATGATCATTATGGTCTAAAGTGGGAAAAGCAATGTATTACTTTTTGTCAGCTGCATGATAATATAGAGCCATTGTTGTTGCATACAGATATAGGTCAAGCCATTATTGTTACCTTGAGTTGACGCAAAGCTTCGGCAATCACTGGATGGCTAGATGTCTGTTCAAGTCGCAAAGACAAGATGTCCTCAACGGAAGTCTGGAAAGCCTTTCTGTGGCTCAACAAGTGGGCAGACTGCATCACCACCAGCAGCAAATTGTCAACCTTATGGGTAAACATAGAATGATGAAGTCATTTATTTATATGCGCTTCCATAAAATGTCATTTACTAAAGTGATTGGCTGTTTTACTCATGGTGCTGTGTGAGATAGGGTGAAGAGTTGAAGATGTCAGTGCATTCTTGTCAAGCACTTTCTCAAAAACTCTACATGAACAGCTGCTGAAGAACTTCACATTAATTGACAGTGTGAAAGGATATAGGAGAAATTACAGACTACTGTGAAGAACTTGTTTCTTTCCTCCTGACCATAAAGGCTGTTTAAAAGGTTTTTACTGGAAGTCAGATCATGAAAACTTCCCAAACCTTAATTGTTAGATCACTACATTTTTTTACCTGAGGAAAAAAAAACAAACAAAAAAAAATACACATCTTATTACACGCAATCCATGCTATTAACTTACTCAAGACAAAAAAAAAAAAGATATGAAAGTTTATATAACAAACATTTATTGGAGCAGTACCTACCATAGCTTTGCTGAAGCAATAAGCAAATCTGGATTACTGACACAAGGATTGTGGTAGATAGCTCAGAGATTAGGACGTATCTTTGCATAGCCAATATATGGGCAAATCTACTAGTAGCTTACTATGGTAACAACTTTGAACATATAATAGATATTATTTCTGAAGCTGCAGGGTTTTATGTTACTAACACTGTATGCAATATAAATCACTGACATTTTTAGGCCATTATCATGGGTACTTAGACATACCTCCATACTTCTGAGAGTATCTGCAGTTTCCACTGGTGGCACTACTTTAATGGTTTGTCCATCCCAACAACCCCAGGCATCCTCCCCTTCTTGGTCCTCATCAGAGTGCATGGTCATCAGCAAGAAGGCCTCATACGCCACATCTTCACAGTCCTTTGAACAGTCAATACCAGCTGCTGCATTTAGTAATTGCAAAATAACCCTCTTTCCTCTAGAGAAGTTGTCTGGCACAAACACATGCACATTCTCTAGCGTAGGAATTAACACCTAAAGAAAGAACAGAGGTGGGTACGGTAAACACAAGTGTTTTTTTTTTATTATTATTATTATACATAAAACTGAAAAGCTGTATTTTTAATGCTGTAAATCCACATCAGAAGAGTATGGCAGAGTGAAATCCTGAACAGTGGTATAGCTATACATTGCAATTATTTCTAAATTATAAGCAAAGTCGCTAACTACAGAATATAACCTCCGTGCTAAGTTCCACTTACTGAGCAAATACAAACATACTTACTAGAACATATTTAATAAAAAAAATACAATAGGCCTATCAAATATTCTTCTGCTCCCAACTATCATGCAAAGCAATACACATTAGAATATATATCAACTGCCATATCATATGTACTCTCGTGGCACAGGTTTCTTTTTATTCCTGCTAGAAGACTAACTACCATTTTTTATTTTCCTTACCTAGCAAAAATGTGTAAAAATGTTGTCTGTGTTTGGTAGAGTATATGTAGCATCATTACTTGTTGGGTGCTTCAGATTTTTGCTACATCTACGGGACTTCCATACCTTTGCAGATAAATCCACTTTAAACAGGGCTGGCATAATTAAAGTAGTTACCAAATACTGTATAGCAGTTACAGGTACTTATTCTCACTGGTTGTTACTTGAGAAAAGCTAGAATTCAGTTATAGATGTGCATGTTTTAAAAATAAGACGGTTCTGGAAAATAGAACATGTGGGAGCCTATATATTCCCCATTTATATATTTGTTTTATGCATTGACATCTCCATTTGTTATCCATAAGACATTTAAGTATTAAGGGCACATTTCATCATCATTATCACCATTTATTTTCTATAGCGCCACTAATTCCGCAGCGCTGTACAGAGAACTCACTCACATCAGTCCCTGTCCTATTGGAGCTTACAGTCTAAATTCCCTAATACACACAGACAGACTAGGGTCAATTTGTTAGCAGCCAATTAACCTACCAGTATGTTTTTGGCGTATGGGAGGAAACCGGAGCACCTGGAGGAAACCCACGCAAACACGGGAGAACATACAAACTTCTCACAGATAAGGCCATGGTCGGGAATTTTAACTCATGACCCCAGTGCTGTAAGGCAGAAGTGCTAACCACTATGCCACCGTGCTGCCCATTATAAAGGACTACGGTGGTATAATGAAGCAAAAAATGGAAGTTTACACATATATTTCGAGCTGCTAAACCCCACAAAGTGCAGTAATAATAGGATGTGAAGTTTCTAATGGGCTTGCTACCACCATTAAATTCAAAAATGTTAACGCTATTTAAAGCGTTAAAACTCTGTATAGTTCACATTGTTGTGTTCATGCAAGCACACAGTATAATCTACTTAAAAGATACAAATACAGTAAGTACTTATCAGAGCTTGATCATTCAGGAGGAAACAAACACACTGACTCTTCTTTTTCCCCCCACCCTTCATATACAGGTTTAGATTACTACATTATTCCTGTTAATGAAGCCATGCAGAAATAGTGGCGCTACGTAAATGACGATGATTGTGCATTAAAGCAAACTGTTCCCTTCAACTCCCTCATAAAACAGCAGAAATAAAATGCATTTTTGTCATGATGCATCGTAAAGGTGTTTTGGGAAAGGAGGCAGTTGCTAAAAAAAACAAACCAAAACAAACAAACAAAAAAAAAAGTTTATGAATGTATCCCAAAGTAGGTACTAAATATTACTATACAGGCTGCCATCCAATAATCCACTAAACTTCAAAAGTGATATCTGAAGTTATTATTGAAATAAAAAACAAAAATGTCGAAATGTTAACATATACTTTATAGGCAATTTAGTACAATTATGGACTTACCTTTGCATAATTTTTGGTTTTTAAGTAAGTTACCAGCTCTCGTACAGGTGCCGAAAAAGTAAACTCTGCAGCAATCTCCAAGTCCTGTAGAAACAGATCACACTTAGGAAACAGCAACACTAGGTCAAATTAACACACAATTATAATCAGATTATTTTATGCCAAATTAAATAATTTAATTTAGATAATGAATATCTGCAATATTTTTATTTCCATAAAATAAAAAGCAACACTTTTTTTTTTAACTGAATTCTGCCCTACCTTCCCAGTGTAACAGCAAGTCCGTTTTAAATTCAACTAGGTCAACTAGGACTGAAGCCATTATCTTTTCTCTTCTGAATGCGATCATAATGTCATTTCTCACCCTCTTGCCAGACAGACAATTTACAGATTATCAGCAAATTTGAATTATTGTAGATATAGAGCATGACGCTCTATTACAAAAAATACCCCAATAATATACAAAACTACTATCAAGCTTAATACTGATAGATCAGCCAGACACAGAAGAACTTTCAAAAGGAAAACATGTTTTTCCTTGATTTTTATTTTCTATACATGTTCAGCACAGACCTTTTTTTCTCAGCATTTTGATAAGTCTCAAGAGGAGATGGATATGTTTTGCTTGCTCTTTTGTGTTAGAATGCCAAACCATCAGGAAACATGGTAGGCAGCTCGACTGGTTTAACAAATTCATTTTGAATACAATACCTGAGCACTTAAAAAAATATATTTTATTTCATTAAGCCTTACACTTGATAAAAACAGAGTAAACCAATTCCAAGTTCAAATCATAACAGTAATATTACCTTTCTCAACATTTTGGCAAAACCAAGAGCTTTGGATGCTCTTTCTCTGGCTTCATGAAAGAGTTCTTTTAAAGCCCGGCTGGTTTCAATAACTGATCTCCTGTGGAAGCAATATGGGTAAAGTTATATGTCTTACCTGCTTCACAACAACACTCACCTGAAGAACTAGCATGATTGGCAAAATAAATGTCATGTTCTGACCCAAGAAAGGGGGCATGAGGATAACAGCTTTGGTATCTCGCTACAGACGCATTACACCAGAATATGGTCTTACCCGGTGATGTTGTATACTTTTCGTAAATATATTTTGTACACTGTGAGGAAATGGGGTGCTAGTGGACCGAGAACTTTGTGTTCATCACCCGTTTCTCACGGTTTAATGTACTTTTTAATCTGTGGCCCAGTCTAAGTATATAACTATAACTGGGCTGGTAACCTCACAGTTCTTGATAGACACCTGCAGAGGGAGGATTTTCCTTCCACAGACAGCTCCTGTGTTTCCTTAGCAACAGTCTATATTGCCTCTCTTTCGGCTGCTTTCTAGGACAATAGAGGATTTCCTTCTAATCACTGCTCTCAAGTCTCTTGGGAGCCCCAGTAACAGGAAGATAACAATGTTTGGCACTGTGTACATTTATGAGTGTTCTGGCTACTATTAGAATGCAATTGTCTCTTCACTTCTAGCATTCCGGTCCCCCCCTTCAGAGGTTCCAGTCATGTTGGCGACATATCTTCTTTAAATAAATACATAAAAATGTGCACAGCTTTGGTGTTCTGTGTCTTTAAAACAATTGAATCCTGCTAAGCAAAACAAAACTTGCTATTTTCAACAAGCTCTGAATGAAAGCCTTTAAAAATCAGGTGTGACACAAGAACAATCAATTGTTGTCATCTCCATAGAAACAAACTCCTTACAGCCTTATTAAAACCACAAAACATTGTGTTACATAAGTAATGCTCCCTATGCCAGGATTACCTTATTTCATCTGAGACACTGCTGTCATCAGTGCTGGCCCAGAATTCATCACAGCTGTCCTGTAGGCCTGCATCCAGAAACTTCCCTGTAGACTTCAGCAACATTCCTGCTATATCACTAAGACAACAAGATTATGATCTGTTTATACAATATTAAAGTCTTATTAGATTACTCTACATGAGCATATTTATGCACTGAAAACCATCTTATATTTAAGTAAACGTAATCACGTCTTTACTAAAATATTTCATCATGAAAAACTAATAGCAAAAAACAGATGAAACAAGTTAAACTATTATACGCAATGTTTAAAATATTACATGGGCGTTATTGTCTACCCACTTAACTGCTACAAAGCACAATACATTTAACATTAATTTGCCTATTCTGCATGTCTAGAGATGAGCTATTTTGTCTAATAACAGATATAAATTAAGGAAACTGATTACTTTTGCAAAGGGCAGAGTGAATGCAATTATTGTAATAAAATGGTTTTCCAAAAATAATTTCAGATTACATTTTTTACTTAATTATTCTGCTTCAACTTATTTCTGCAGTCACAACAGACTACTCATTTTGGAGAATTTGATAATAAATAGTAGAATTTAGGTGTGGGCTTAATTAACTAGAATACTTTTAACATACTCCAATATAAAAATAAAACAATGATATAATGGATATCTATTTGTTAAAAATAACTAGTAGAACAATCGGCGCCTAATGAACTGGGACACAAGATTACTGGCACTAATAAAAGTTGCTTCACAAGTTGGTGAACTTTGGAATCTCTTTGGAAAGTTTGCTGATTAAATGGATTAGAAGTTCTGATGGTACAAGGCTGCAAAATATGTTGATGTTTATGTATAACATTACATTAAAAGGTAACTCCATACAAATTAAAAAAAGAGTTATATTTATAAAAGACACCTCCACAAATGTGTAGCAGCCAAACTTCAAAAAACCGGATGGTTAATCCGAATACAATCATCATCTATTTATATAGCGCCACTAAGTCTGCAGCGCTGTACAGAGAACACACTCATATCAGTCAATGAGAAGAGACAGGTGAAGGACGACGCCTTTATGTGTAAACACAGGATAAAATTAACAGTACAATATAAATTCAATCAGTATGAACAAAACAACCCAGAGGGTATAATGCTAAATAGAGCCTCTACAGGACACCACACGTAGTTCATGTATCAGAAATATATAGATAGATAATAGTGAAGTCCAACAGTGACAGCATCAGTCAGCTTGCATTAATATAGACATCGAACACTGTGCAGTGTAGTGAATAATACAAGACTGGAGCCCAATTGCTTCAAGATAACATGCGTACCAAATGTGAAAAAATTAACCAGCTTATCTGTATAGTGGCTCTTTGGTCATTCGAAAGGCTACTCAGCTGTCTCTAATCATGATAGAGATATATAGTGTGTGTGCGTGTGTGTGTATAACGTATAATGTATAATTATATATATATATATATATATATATATATATATATATATATATATATATATATACACATACATATATATATACATACACACACACACATATACACACTGCTGCAACTTGCACAAATAAAGTGGAAAGATGAGAATTAAGTCAGATGCAGTTGATATAGGTTTGTCAGCAGCACATTTCATCACATCCCAAAGATTAACACCTTTTACTGCATTGAGATCTGGTGACTGTGGAGGCCATTTTAATGCACTGAACTTAAAATGACATTTGCTTTGTGACGAGGTTATTATTTTGCTGGAAGTAGCAGCTAGAAGATGGGTAGACTGGCCAGAAAGGGATGCACATGGTCAGCAATAATACTTAGGTAGGCTGTGGCATTTAAAAATAGTCACTTGGTATTAAAGGGGCCCAATAAGTGCCAAGGAAACATTTCCCACACCATTACATCACCACCCCGAAACACTGACACAAGGCAGGATGGATCTATGGATTCAAATTGGTTACGCCAAATTCCGGCCCTACCATCTGCATGTTGCAACAGAAATCGAGATTCGTCAGACCAGGAATCATTTTTCTAATCTTCAACTGTCCCAGTGTGGTGATCTTGTACCCACTGTAGCCTCAGTTTTGCGTTCTTAGCAGACAGGATGAGTTGTAATACCTTCCTGTCAGCTTGAACCAGTCTGGCCATTTTCCTCTGACCTCTCTTTACAAAGGCTTTTTCACTCACAGAACTGCAGTTCACTGGATATTACTTGTTTACGCACCATTTTTTGTATATTCTACTCTGCAAATTTCAGATCAACAGTTTCTGAGGTACTCAAACCACTCCATCTGGTACTAGCAAACATTCCACAGTTAAAAGTCACTTAGGCTACATTTCTTCCCCATTTTGTTTTTTTTTTGGTCTTAACAAAAACTGAACTTATTGACCATGTCTGCATGCTTTTATGCGCAGAGTTGCTGCCACACGAATGGCTGATTAGATATTTGTAGTAACAAGCATATGTACCTAATGAAGTGGCCAGTGTGTGAGTGTGATTATATATATATATATATATATATATATATATATATATATATATATATATATATATATATATACATATATACATATCTTGAACAGTTTCATTGAAATGCAAGGTTAACACTGAGCAATGTATTTTTGTATTTCAATTAGTGAACTCAGCCCAATACTAAATTGTAAGTTTTGGGTGAAGTTATTTATTTTTTTTGTAAAATCATCATTTAAATCAGACAGCAGGTTTCATCACTTACTAATCCACAAAAAAAAAAAATCACATATAAAAAAATAAAATAAAAAAAAATACTGATGCTTTTTGGCTAATAAAATAATTGTGGTCTCTGCAGTTTTGCACTGGAAAGACAACAGAACAAATGGATGTACTTTTCGGTATATGAAAAAGTTCCTCTTGAGATCATCATCCAAGAAAATAGTATTACAGATATTAATTACTGAATGAAGTATTGTGATTTGCATAAACAAGATGGATGGGGCAAGATAATGCTATAAACAGATAACTAATGCTATAAAAAGATACATAGTAAATCCTTACCAGAAAAGTTTCCCAGCCTGAGCTTCTCCACCTCGAATGTAAGGGGTAATTTCTTTGGTAAAATTCCATTCTTCCTCTAGAAGGTTTTTCAGGCTGTGGGAAGCTTGAGGTAACTGCTGCAACATGTGGATCCAACTACGCATGTAATCAAAGTACACCTGTCATTTGTAAAAGACAGCATGTCATTGTCACAATTAATTTTGGGTTTGGAACGTCCTCTATGAATTTTACTAATTTCTCATCCGTATACAAAACAACTTTATAGTGTATTAATACCAGGAATTTTTTGAGCGCTTGTTGCAACAAGGCAATGTTTTGCAAATATAGGGGAGGAAGGTTATCAATTAATAGTGATGTGCCACTGGAGCCTCACACGATGAAACTCTACGGTGATGTCCTGCCTGAAATTTTCAATCGCACTTAATAGTAGAAGATGCAATTGTGAACGTAGCGCTCACTGGTGTATTATCTGAGCACTAATCAAAATGAGATGAGAGGAGCATCTCTGGTCCCAGAATTGATTGGTCAACCCCAGCATTTGGTGCAGATATTACTGCAAAGAGGAACGTTGCTCAATTCTCGGCAATGTGCCACAAAGATCTTCAGGAACAGTCCATGAAGGCTCTCCATAGCAACGTATCTCAGCTCATTTTTACTCGCACAGGAGGTGCGCATGAATAACAGCAATGCTCTGTGTACTGTAGCACCCGGAAATGTGCGCTTTAGAGCTTTGCGCAGAATTAAATCTGAGAGGTGCGAGCAAAAATGAGCAAAGATTTCCATACCTTATTAACCAGAGGTGTTCACAGACTTCTAAGACAATTTTCTGTTGAATGAATTCACCCATAGTCTAGCACAATATTTCAGGTCTACAGCATTGTATAAGGGCACATAGGTATGGAAGTCGGGATTGCAAGCTTCATTCACATCTGAGTACAGAGACGGATGACCCATCCACTCATAGTTCAACACATTCAAAGAAAAAGAACTCAGCAACAATTAAAATGTATATTTAGTGGAGGTAGTTTTTGTACTTGCATAATTTGCAAATGTTCTTTATTCTACATGTTGACCCAGCTATATGTTAGTAGTCATACTTCTTTTCTTAACCTTTATTTTGGGCTGATTATTTTTTCTTTTTGTTATATGTTGTAATTTATTTATTTATTTTACTTCACTCACTTTGGACTAAGCTTACAAAAGCAGATCACAAAGCAGAAAGAAAGAGTTTTTGTTTTGTTTTTTAAAATAAAATGTTGCGGTTTTAACGAGGGATGTGTTTTAATTACATCTAACATTGGTGCACTACATGACAAACCAGGCCCTGGGTATCAGGGCATGCTGGCACTTATGGTTTCTCCATGTGCCAGCATGCACCATAAGCACCAGCATGCCCAGACTGCTCATGACAGCCAGTGCTTGCTGGGACCTGTAATTCACCAAATGTAAAATAGTGTTTCATTTATTACCCCACACCCACCGGCCATGTGTGTGGGAAGAGCCCTAGTGCTATCAATACGGGCTGGCATTTTTATTTTGCTGTGGTCCCCAACTCCCTAGGGAATCTGGCTGGTTAACCGTAGGGCTGGCTAGCTGAGAATCCTCCAACCAGCACACTGGGCTAGCAGCACTAGGTATTATATAACTGAGGGCAGGGGGGTACCTTTTTTCTAAAAAAAAACCAACACGTTTATTTTATTTATTTATTTTCACTGCTTACTGCCGGAGGCTGTAGAGCCGCCGGACCCATTGGCATTGCTCTTTTAATGCAGGCAGTATGAGTGTCTTGTTTTTTATACGTGTCGTCATTTTGCCCAGGTAGGTAATTAGACTGTTGGTATTTTCTCTGTGTCAGTATTTACAGTGTCGAGAATTCGAGGTCACTATTATTTCCGTTGGTATTGTGACAGTCGGAAATTTGTACCCAACCCGTTATATCTATGAATTTCTTAACTAGAAGAAAATGAGACTATACAGCACAGTCTATGGATGATCTTGGAGAAGCCTGAAGGCACCAGTTGTACAGACCTGTTCTATGATCTGGATTATAAATAGCTCTTTCGACAAGTGCTCTCACTTTCAACATGTTAACAGAAACCTCTTTAGTGAGGGATATACAGTACAAAGTCTATACATAGCATGCTTTAATTTTGCCAATAGTGTCTGAATAAAACTATGTGGATTCACAAATATAGATTTTCTAAGGAAACCAGGCAATATACATGTCACAGCCATAAAACTTTCATCACGTTCAGTAGATACACATGTTTTGATAAGGTGTAGACTAATTACCAGCCAGGTCACATTATCCAATGAAGTTGTGAATAGTATTGAAATTTATGAAAGAAATTCATAAAAGACAATATATGGACAAAAGCATGCAATAGAGAAAGAAAAAAGGAAAACAATTATCACCTGCAACTAATCTGAGGCATTTAAGGATGTAAAGTGTTCTAATTATTTCCTCAGCAGGAAGTCACTTACAGCTGATGTAACTCTAGTACTAAATGAATGACAAAGACTTTTGCTTTTTGATCTCAATTAACATGCTTCCCAAAAGCCAACTGCCCTTTATTTACATATGTATAGTTATTTTCCACAGAAGATGTTAGCACTACTTTCAAAGCACACTAGCAATTTTAAATACAAAAGACTTCACTAGCACTTAGATACCACACAAGGAAAGAAATTGTTTTTCAACAAATTCAGACTGGACACTTGATGAGAAAATTATGGAGTGGATAAAAATAGGTACGTTTTATAAAATTATAGCAATATTAGCATTCTTTGAGCACTGCTAGTTTCTATTTTTTTCTCTTTTTTCTACAAATTTGAACCAACTCCCCATTTATACAATGTTTTACAACTGAAGAGCGAGTCTAATAGAGAAAGACAGTTAAAACAAATGGGTTGCCCCTTACACGTTTCCATACCATAACAAATTTTAAGACATTTGAAATTGTATCTAATTCTAATGGCTAAATGAGTGCAATTAATTGTTTTGTATTCTATAAGCAGTTTGTTATATATCTATAAGTATCTCCAAGTAACTGGATTAGCCTGTGTGTGTTCAAGCTAGGCTTAGGAATAGGATGGTTGGTGCGTACAGCCATACATTTTTATATATATTGTGAATATTATTAGTAGCTATTTTATATAAAACCACTTTCATTTTAGGTTTATGTCCATTTTACCAATATGGACATAATTATGTCAGTACAAAGCTGCTTCAAGGTAGCCAAGGGATGCAATGGTTATGTAATGATCCTCTGCAACTGTCCGGTCCATGTACATAAACTTGTTTGTAAATCTGGAATTTGTTTTAAACCTTCCCCCAAACCCTAAAGATCAAAAAATGTAGGTTTTAATTTTTTTACACAAATGCTTTGAATATGTCACTGCTGAATGGAATCTTCTTTGTCTGTCCCTATAGCCCTCCTCACAGCTACCCAGACCCCCCCACCCCCCATTTTCTTTTATTCCTCTTAACTCCGGAAATGTATTTTAATCAAAAATATGCACTGTGCAAGGGGGAAGAGTTGGAAGATGGATGACCTGACACTTGGATGCTTCCTGGACTTACCTGTGAACAAAGTTACTGACTTGGTTAGGTCCACGTTGGCTATAACTGGAGCAAGAAGATGAATGTGCTGTCAGAAATGCACAGTACATCCAGATCCTCAAGGGTCTGAGGGTAATGGGGTATATCACAGTAACAGCTGAGGACACAGTTCTCAATGGCCTGTGTTTTAATCAGATTTACATTTTGCATGTCAGCACTACTGTTCTGGGGGAATAGGCTGGCCACGAGGGACATTCTAGTCTTTAAAAAATTAAGCTGGTGTCAACCAACTGATACAATTTGTTTCACATATTGAACTTTAAATCAAACTTTAAATTAGGAGCACATTTTTTCATAACTTATGTATCACGATATGAGAAAACTAAATTCAAGGGAGATACTTTAGGGAACATATTGTACTGCTGGGAACAATAAAAACGGCACCAGATGCAATAAAAGTTACCAAATTTCAATGGAATAACTGAAAATGTGTACAGTCAATGATTCCACTCTGGATTTAGTATTTGGTATGTTCACGATTGCAGTCAGACACTTGGCTAAATAGAAAGACATGGCTGATTACTAGTTATGACATCAATTAAATATTGTGACCTTGCATAAATAATATATTCATCCTGCTCTCCTTAAGTTAATTTGTACGCATACCCACTTAATCGTGGCTGTTACCACTTCAAACAATGTAGAGAAATAAAGACAGAGCTTCTGAGTGTGTGCTGGTCCTAGATTTACCTACATTTTGAATAAATGGAAACAGATTGTGTATAAACAAGTTGGTTTGTGAATATGGTTTCATGTTGAGATACGATACACACATGCTCCTCTATATTTATATGTTTATTGACTCCATTCAATGAATGGAGGCCTGATGAAAAGCACAGCAAAAGTGAACACACATTTTGATGAGATTTTAATCATCTGTCCTATAATAAAAGGGACTGTCAGCATAAATGTTTCAGTTGCATTCAGAAACAAAGGCTCATAGCTAGGATAAACATATAACCCTAAAAAAATATTACTCCAATTAGGTGTGGATGTTCCTCCTAACAATATTAAATATCATGACCAAATTGTTCCATGAATAACATTTGGAAACATTTCCAGATACATTAAGGGCTCATACATTCATGTCTGTGATGGAGCGATGGCACATTTCTTTGTAATACAGATAAATTATATCCAATAGAACTCAGCCACAACATGCAAGAGAACATTCATATAAATATGGGACAGACCAGTATCCAGAAAGGGTCTACTACTGCCTTGCATCATGGTCAGCAAAGCGTTCAGTGTAAATGCCTGTAGGCACTACAAGCACATCAAGAAGGTTCAACAAATCCATTTTCAAGTGTATTTTAGGGTCTGTGACTGCAGCCCAGATGGAAATACGCTACAGTAGCACAACAAGAGTCCATGTAACAGGTCCCTACATAGACTTCGAAAAAAATCAAATGCTTCACTTTTTAGATTGTTACTAGTCCAAAGATGTATTAAATTTTACATTAATCTTATACAAGCATTCTTTTCAGCTGATAATATTTTCTGAACACTCCCTGCTTACTGGAAACAAGGAATGAAAGAAGATAAAATGTCCATGTATATTGGGGTAAATCTAAGGGGGGTATTCAATTGACGGCGGGATCGCCGAAAATCCCGCGCTCGAAAAATATTACCGTTAATACGGTAATATCTCGCTGGATTTCAGCTCCCTGAGCTGCGAGCTGAAATCCAGCGAGTAATTTACCGTATTAACGGTTTTTACGCGCAGGATTACCGTATTAACGGTAATATTTTTAGAGCGCGCTATTTTCGGCAATCCCGCCGTCAATTGGATACCCCCTTAAGAGTTCATTCAAGCGGCATATATTATATAAGGTTACAGTTTAATGTATAGACAACATGAGGAGAACAGGAGACTGAGGAATGAGTGTCAATAGGAATTTTTTTTTTTTTGTACTATTCACTTTACAGGAGTGACCAAAAACTACTTGTACAAAGTGAGCCAGTTTCACACACTATTACCCGACCTAGGGACAAGCACTTTAAAAGATTTATTTGAATTAAAACACTGTTAAAATTGTTTAAATATGTTACCTAATGCTTGCTGTATCAGACTTGCTGTCTAACAAGTTACTCAAGATTATTTGAAATTACTGACTCAGAAATTCTTAAAAGACCAGGCACATTACAGGAGTTGCTAGACTTAAAAATAGATTGATATCATCACTGCCCGAATAATCTGTTAAAAACAATGCTGAGTCAGTGAGGGGTGCAATGGAGCACAATTGTGTTATTGGTAAGCGAAAACATATCCATTCTCAATTAAGACGTGTAAAAGCTTGTACCAAGTTATTTAATGTTCTTCATGCTACCATAAAACTGTAAATATACATACACACACATATATATATACACATACACACACACATATACACATACATACACACACATATATACACACACACACACACACACACATACATACTGTGACAGAATGGACCGCCTATGCCACCCTGCCTGCTGTTGTTGGGAACCGGCTGGGGTTGCTTTGCCACTGTCCCCTTTCGTCATTTCGAATATGCCACTCCTGCCGCTGAAGGAGCCTGCTGCCACCAGTGGACTCCTTTATGGCATCTAGGACCACGTTCCTTCTGAGTAACGATCGCTGCTAGTGTACTCCCATGCTGGTACACTTGGGCAGGTACCCCTGACCGCTTACTATGGATCAGGGTGCTGTAGATGGATCCCCCCTAGCCTATCACACTGGCCAGAGCTGCTGGGTAGTGGGCAGAGCGGTGGTACTAGGAGCTGGGTCCATGCTTCAGAACAGCCGGAGGACGGATTAGATTATGGGTCTGATCTGTAGGTCGCAGGACTACAGCAATATTGAAGAAGTTGTCAAGGAGGGTCTTGAAGCAGAGAGTGATGTTTATTTCGTTCAAGTGTCCCGACAAGGACAGTTCCACTGATTAAAGGTATCAGTGGTCAGGTCAGATGGAACATCAGAATGATACATTTCTGTGTACAAGGGATCTCTTTTTATACAGTTTTAGACACAGCTTCACAGGCTATTTTTAGAATCAGGATGCAATTTGTTTACCCAAACATGGATTTACATGCAATGCAAAGCTAACAATATATACGATTATCTGTGAGATTCTAAAACCTTGCTGTGATTTCCTGCATCTTAATTTGGACACAGTGGACATCTGACAGCAAATCTAATTACCCCTTCCTTTCCCTTGAGGGATATTGGACACTTAAAAGGCATAATTAACATGAGATTAGCATGGGTGCTTTCTTCCAACAGTTGCACACATTTCGTCCAAAAAAAAAACAAAAAACAAAAGAAGAATTCCCCAAGCAAAGTTGCAAACCCCCAAATAAGGCATTTCCTTACACCAAGATACACAAAAGACTTCCTAAACAAAGCCTTATTGTATCAGATATATACATCAGAAATAATGCATTTTCTCTAGCAAGGTTAAAACAAGATTCTTCCCTGGTCTTAGAAATAAAGATTTCTTTTACCAAAATATAAACAATATGAAAAAAAGAAGTGCATTTGCAATTATATAAATAAGCGCCATCCGCTATTTCCTTTAAATTAATGTATAGCATAAGTTACTTATAAGTGAACCAGTCACTATATCTATATATCATACACACAGACACACACACACACACACACACACACGATTGCTTATTTAAAGGACATTACACAATGGAAATGCTGCTGAGAATCCAAGGTTATTTTCTTTATAGGAGGAACAATGATATTGGTGAAATGGAAACCTTAAAAATAAAGTTAATCATCTTTATTCAATATGTCGTTTGGAGGTCACTGGGGGACCAGGTGCTTCCACTAGAGGTTCAAGAGCTTAAAAGACATGTGTGACTATTGCATTGCTAACATATGTTTACTGTCGCACTACAATTTAAATGTATAATAATTTGTATGCATACAAAATAAAACCAAAAGTAATTGTTATGTCACTTTTATGTGCACAAATTTATCAGCCAACATTGTAAAAACAAACTCACCATTAACATTTTATGCAAGTCTTCTTCAAAAGCATCAATGTTGCAATCAGGCTTTTGAAAGTCATCCAATACCTCCCTTAGCATAAACTGATAGTATTGCTTCATCACCAGTCCACCCTTCATCACTTCTTTGCACTCTCTCGCTAGCTACAATAGAAAGACAACACTGCATTATTATTGTCTCAAAGGTCTTATTTGTACTAACGTACACTTTGGTTTGGAAATTTTATAAGAAGCATATTCGCTGTTTTGATGCTGTGGGTTTAAGCAAATTTAGACCTCAGGAGGCCACGCCATTTAAAAAAAAAAAATCAAAAAAAAAAACTGCATAGTGCTGGTTTAGCAGTAAAAACCTTTTTTATTTGTTACACTGCCCAAACAAGTTTATAATTTTTTATATTTTCACTATGCTTGACAACACAAAAATTAACTTGACATATGTAATGAGTATCACGTGGAAAGTGTGGTCTGTGCATTTGTCAATAATAAAGTTCATATATAAGTGTTTTTACAGTTTTGTCTCTGCTTTTTCCCCTTATTTTACTTGTATTCCTTTTTTTGTGTGTTAGTTTTTTACGCCCTGGATTGGGAAAACCATGTGTTAACTGCAATATCATAGGCTTGAAAGTCACTGAAAAAAAGACAGGTGTAACCACCTGCGAAGGAAGTGGCTGAGTGCCCAAAAGGATGCTTTGCTTCATGCCTATAATTCCCATCATCCAGCTCACACACCTAGGTGCATATGACGGTTACACAGTCATGGTATCCTAATTATGGAATAGCCATTGCCATAGAACCAAAAAAACAAAAAAAAAAAAAAAAACTCACCCTCTGCCTACTCCTTTTATAATGTAAACTCTGATGAGCGGGGCTCTCTTTCGCAATGCTTTCCTTGTAATTATGTCATTTTGTGGGTTGTAATTATGTAAATTAGTTGTTTGGATTAATTTTATTTTGACAATTTTGTACTTCTGTTACTTTGTCATTACTGTTATGTACGGCACTGTGAAACTTTTGAACAACAACAACAACAACTTCACACTAAAGCCAAAAAAAGAAAATAGAATAGCAAGGTTCTCACGCTCAGCAAGTGGTTGAAGAGAAACTCATTGCCAACCAATGCCTTTAAATATTGTGTTTCCCGGGGGGCATGGCTTGGAATAGCATGGAGTAGGACATCTTGTTCCTACTCTCCTCCGTAATCCGAATAACTATCCTGTTTATTGCTGGTTCCCGCTGCACAGGATCTCCCTGTTGAGCGAGGAAGGCAGGTGGTACGCTGTGGACCACTTGTGGAGAAGTAATATCGATTAGAGGTAGCTGCTGTGTGGCCTCTCTGCCGGCCTGCTTATCGGGGCCTACACCAATATATAAACTGGGAGCTAAATTTGAATTCGGCAGCATGGTAGTCCTGGGGGTATCCCCTCTAATCGGAGAAAAGAACACCAGCAAATGGAACGGCGCAAATGTTCCTTGATATTCAGCACCCTTCTCATTTAATTTCAGACGGAACGGGAACATGACTGGAGAAATCAGGGAGGGTGGGTTGGGTTCCATAGACAATAGAGAACGGAGAGGAACCAGAGGATTCATGATGATGAAAGTTATGGCAAAATTCTGCCCAGGGTAGGAGGCTAGACCATTCTGTTTGATTGTCTCAAGAGAAGCATCGTTGGAAGACTTTGTGGTCCTAGTTAACCCGTTCGGTCTTGCCATTAGTTTGCGGATGGTAGCCAGACGAGTACTTGAGATCAGAACCATGCGTCTTACAAAAGGCTCTCCAGAATTGACAAACGAATTGGAGTCCTCGACCTGAGATAATTTCATGGGGACAGCCATGAAGTCTAAAAATTTCCTTGATAAAAGATTAGAGCAAGCTGAGATGCAGATGGAATGGCGGTCAAGGGTATGAAGTGGGCCATCTTAGAAAATCTATCAACAACCCCCCAAATGGTAGTAAAACCGTTGCAGGAGGGAAGATCAGTGATGAAATCCATGGATATACTTTGCCAAGGAAGTTCTGGAATAGGAAGGAGGTTGCAGAAGATCTGAGGGAGCCAACCTAGGGTTTTTACAACGAGCACAAGTTGCACAGGAGGCCACAAATCTCCGAACATCAGAATGCAATGCACGCAACCAAAAACATTGACGAAGAAATTCATAAGTCTTCTTGACTCCAGCATGTCCAGATAATTTGGAGTGTGCCCACCGTAGAGCCTTGTATTGCATATTAGATTCCAGGAAGGAACATCCCCTAGGGGGTGTCCTAAAAGCAGTCTTGGCAAGTGCAATAATTCTGGTGGGCGTCAGGATGGGGAGAGGCTCCAAGGAAGTGCATAGGTCGGTATTGTCGAAGGATCGGGACAGGACGTAAGCCCAAATGTTTTTGGACCCAGGGTGGTAGGTCAAGATTATGTCAAAGCGTGCAAAGAAAGATGCCCATCGTGTCTGGCGTGGGTTAAGACACCGATCTTCGCTTATGTAAAGCAGGTTCTTATGGTCTGTTAAGACTGTCACAGGATGACGAGAGCCTTCTAAGAGATGACGCCACTCTTTCAGGGCCGCCTTGATAGCGAGCAGCTCCTTGTTGCCAATGCTGTAGTTCTTTTCGTGAATCAAAAACTTCTTAGAAAAGAAACAGCAGGGGAGATATACGCCAATTTTGGATTTCTGAAACAGCACGGCACCAAACACCGACGGCGGAAGCATCAACCTCCAGGTAAAAGGGTTCTAGTTGGTCAGGTTGTGAAAGGACTGGGGCAGACGAGAAGGTTCGTTTCAGAAGGTTGAAAGCCTCCAGGGCGTCGGGGGGGCAGCTTCTGGGGTTGACCGACTTCCGAGTCGGAGCAGTTATAGGAGCAATAATGGAAGAGAAGTTTTGATGAATTGTCTGTAGTAGCAAACCCAATAAATCTTTGAATGGCCTTGGTGCCTTGAGGGAAAGGCCAACTAGTAATGGCCGATACCTTTTTCGGATCCATTTGCAATCCAGAGCCTGCCATAAAATACCGAAGGAAAGGGAGCTGCTTGACCTCGAAGATACACTTTTCTAATTTGCAATAAAGTTGATGGATTCGCAGACGAGATAAGACCTCTTTAGCGTGAGAGCGATGAGAAGGGATGTCCCGAGAGAAAATCAGAATGTCGTCCAAGTTGACAACGACAAAGTGATATAGAAGATCCTGAAAGACCTCATTAACGAAAGATTGGAAGACTGCAGGAGCGTTGCTAAGCCCGAAGGGCATGACAAGATATTCAAAGTGTCCGTCCCACGTGTTAAACCCTGTCTTCCACTCGTCTCCTTGACAAATTCGTACAAGATTATATGCCCCTCGGAGGTCCAGTTTGGTGAAGACTTGCGCTCCGCTGATCCTGTCAAAAAGATCGGTAATAAGGGGTAAAGGATAGCGGTTTTTGATGGTAATCTTGTTTAATTTTCGGTAGTCGATGCTGGGGCGTAGAGACCCGTCTTTCTTCTTAACGAAGAAGAACCCTGCACCGGCAGGAGAAGATGATTTCCTGATGAATCCACGGGATAAGTTCTCGGATATATTGTGACATGGCCTGAGTCTCCGGCAAGGATAAGTCCGGCCACGTGGAATCTGCTTACTCGGGATTAAATTATTCGGGCAGTCCCAAGGGCGATGGGGCGGAAGAATCTCCGATCTCTGCTTGGAAAATACATCCTTGAAGGCATGGTAGGCTGAGGGTAGAGTAATCTTATCAGAATTGGTATGAGTAAGACAAACTCGTGGACGAGGTGAGAGGATGCACTGGTTATGGCATTGTGGGCCCCAGGAGATAAGTTCGGCACGAGACCAGTCCAATTGCGGGGAATGGGCTCGAAGCCAAGGAAGACCCAGAATAAGCGTATTGACAGATTGAGGTAGCACTAGGAATTGCTGCCGAATTCTCATTACGCTCCCATAAAGGTGAAGCCCAGGCCAAGGCATGTCTGCTGAGCAGGGAGATCATGAAGGCTACCTTTGTACGTTCGGAGGAGAAGGCTGAGGAGTTGCACTCGAAGTGGATGGCGCACTGGTTGAGGAACCCTCTGCATCTTTTTGGGTCTCCGTCGAATTTCTCCAGAGGAGGAATCCGGAGCCTGGAAGGAGGAACCACCGTAGCCGCAACGGAGAGAGAGGGAGCTGCTTGAGTAGTAGGGGGGTTCCGTCGGAGGCGTTAAGACCCCTTGCAAGGAATCTAGTCGAGAGACCACTCCTCGGACACACTGGAGTAAATGAGCCTGATCCGCCTCCTGCTGTTCAACTCGGCAAACAAGATGGAGAAGAAGCTCCCTAGCAGAAGGCTCACCTGTTCCATCTGACATCACGGCCAGAGTATACTGTCACGGAACTAAGGGTACGTAGCTTACTGGTTTAAACACTACTCACCAAAGAGGTGCAGAGTCTAACATTCCCCCGCAAGGGAGTATGGACTTTGCTCCGGGAGACACGCAGGTCGCGGTCCTCAGAGGGAGTAACCAGTGAAGCGATATGATGGAAGGAGTCAGGCGGTCCGAGTCAAGCCGTGCAATCAGGAGGTACCAATAGGGAAGTCCGTAAGCGTTGTAAATAAACTAGCCCGGTCAGGTATCAGGAGCACTGGAGATAGGAGGGAGGTCAAACGTAGCCAGGTCAATACACGTGGAACACTGGAAACAGGAATAGTCAGGATCGATAGCCAGGTCATACACCGGGAGACACAATGACTCAGAAGCTCTGGAGTGCTGGAGATTAGTGGACCTAATACTCTGGCACCCACTAGGTGCCAGAGCCAGCTATTTGTAGTGTAAGTGGGCTGGGCTACATATTGGCGGTGGCGACGCTGATCACCACCGCTGGAGTCTGCAAGTAGCGTCCCGCTAGGCAACGGGACGCGCCGCCGACAGGGATCTGGTTGCCTAGGCGCTGGTCAGCGGAAACAAGCGTCCGTCCCTGTGCGAAGGACACATCACGGGGACGGCGCCTGACAGCTAGTTTGTAATTGCCTGTTAAACTTACCACTGGCACATTGATGTGAACACAAGGCAAGGTAACATAAGGTAGCTTAAATAAAGAATTTCTATACAAAGCATTCCTGCATAACATTTGCACTCCTCTGGTGTAGAAAATTATATGTTTCGGCAATCTGTCTGGGCTACCGCGGAGCCGGAATACTTTGAGAAACATAACAACTGGGCCAAACAGGGTGACACCATCTCAGGCTTTGCTTCATAGTTTGCTTAAGTATGGGAAAGTATGGGAAAACATGGGCAGACACCTGCAGCCAGGCTCGAGTGCTTTGCCCGTCAGTCTTCCTTCACTTCTGCTGGGGAGGCGCAGGCTCCACCAACTAGCTCTAAATCTACTTCTGATACCAATCAGCAAGATCAAATTTATAGGTGTTATCCGCTATTACAGCCTCGGAAAAAAGGGTCACTGATAAGATTGTTGAAGTACAAGCTGATATTTCCTTGATGAGGCACGAATTGCAAAAAATACGAGAAATGGTTGGCGAAACAGAAAATCGTATCTCTACTTTAGAAAATGCATCTGCACCGGTGAAAGAGGAGTTGCAGAGTCTTGCTACACAAGTTTCCCAGTGTAAAACCAAATTGGTGGATTTGGAGGGCCGCCTGAGATGAAGTAATCTCCGTTTTGTGGGTCTGCCAGAACGTGCAGCAGGTTTAGCTCCGGAACAATTTTTGAAAATATGGCTGATTGAGCGGTTTGGAAGAGAAGCCTTTTCACCCCAATTTGCAGTGGAGAGAGTGCATCGCTTACCACCCCAAGCTCCTCCACCTGGGGCGCCATCAAGGACCTTTATAGCAAAACTTCTTCATTTCAGGGATAGAGATGCAGTCCTCCTCGGATTGATTCATCAGAAAGGCCCTCTGAAATTTGACAACACCAACATCTCAGTGTTTCCAGACTTTGCGTTAGATGTCCAGAAATCCAGAGCTCAATTCACTTCAGTTAAACAAAAATTAAGAGAAATAAACCTGCCATATTCTATGATGTTCCCGGCTAGGCTTCGGGTGGAAGTCCAGGGCCCGGCGTCAATTCTCCACACCACAGGAGGCAATGGCGTGGCTGGGCAGACATACAAGAGGGAGAGAAAGAAATGTGCCTTAAATGTTTGTATTGAAATTCGAGGTTTTGCCTTGCAGGTCTGGCGGCGGGGAACCAGTTGCTATATTATTCATAGGAGGGTTCATGCTAGATATACCTAGGATTGTACAGCTCCCTCGTTTCATAGTTCCTTCAAAGGGATTTTTCATAATTTCTCAGTTATAGAGCAATATTGTTTAAAGGGTTCGTTTAGGGTTTAAGTATACCTTAGTTAGAGTAATGGGGGTATACCGGGTGAAGGTTGGGTTGTTAAATGGTACTTCGTTTCTAACCTTTATTCTCCTATCATGTACAATGTTGCATTTGGAAAGTACTCAACTTTTTCTTGTGTTTTTGTTCTTTGCATGGTTTTCACCACAATACCTTTATATTTGCCTATGACTCAGGTAGTAGATCATTCTTCAATGTGCACGGAGCAGGTCTCCAAACTCTTCTCTTCAGAATTTTGCTCCTTCCTCCTGTTGTATATTCGATGTTTTCCAATGTGGTATGACTCTGCAAGGCTGTAAGTGGGGGCTCTGTTTACTAGCGTGGAATATCAGGGGCTGAATGAAAAGATTAAACACTCCCTTTTGTTATCCCAGCTTCGAAAATATAATGTAGATATAGCATGTTTGGTTGTGAGACATCTCTACGGTAGTAAAGTTTTAGCTTTAAGGCGTCAGTGGGTGGGATGGGCATATCATTCTGCGCATACTGCTAACTCCAGGAGTTTTTATCTTAGTCAGGAAATCTTTAACATTTACAATAGTACATTTGGAAATTGATCCTTATGGCAGATATGTGTTCCTTAGGGAAGTTACTAACTTTTCTCCACATGTCATCCTGGCAATTTATATTCCGCCACCATACAACAGTGAAGTTTTGTGTAAAGCTTTCTAATTCATGGCTTGATCCCCGGCCACCGTAGTGGTGTGTCTGGGAGATTTTAAAAATGTCCTTCATACTGGATTAGATAGATGGAGAGAGTCAAATATACCCCTTCATGGTGGTCCCACCCCTTTCTCTCGCTTAGTGGAAGAGATGGGCCTGGTTGATGTGTGGAGCTGTAGAAATCCTGACAAACAACAATTCTCATGTCACTCTGCCAGTTATCATACTTTGTCCAGAATAGATTTGATTTTACCCTCCCTATCATTATCTCCATATGTTACATCTATTGAATATTTGTCCAGGTTTATTTCCGATCATTCTCCAGTCCTTGTGTGTACCGACCTGACAAAGGATTGAGGAGTGAGATTTTGGAAGCTAAACCCACTCTGGTTGGATACTGGGATGAGCCTTACCGTTCTTTGGGAAGGATATTTTGCTGATAAGATGCCATCATCTACGGATGTTCTTTGGAATACATTTAAGGCCTTCTTGAGGGGAACCCTGATTAAAAATATTTCTGACATTAAGAACAACATTGCAGGGATTTGGAGTGTTTATACATTAGCTCTCGTACACTTGAAGATCATCTCCAATGGTTGAAGGCTCAGGTAGAATGGAGGGATTATCTCTTTGACAAGTCAAAATGTCGCCTTCTATTCTCACAGCGGCATCAATACTCAGAAGCGGAAATGGGTGGAAGCTACTTAGCATGCCTTGCAAGGGAACAACAGTCCAGTAGAATTATCCCGGGGGAGGGGGGGGGTGAAATTGTTGATACATTTTTCCAATATTATAAGGAGGTTTATACCTCTAGGGTACAGTACTCGCACACTCAATTAACTGAATATTTAGACTCCATTAAATTCCTGTGTCTCTTTCAGGATTCGGCTTCCCTTTTTAAAATGCGCCTCTCACAGTTGAGAAAATAGATGGTGCCATAACCTTGTTCCCTAACCATAAGGCTCAGGAAATTGATGGCCTCTCTATAGAGATATATAAGAAATTTAAAAACTTCTTTGTTCCGCAATTAGGTGTGTAATGGTTTCTTTAACCTGGGTTCATTACCACCAATGTCAGAGGCACTGATAATGGTCTTGCCGAAGCCAGGTAAAGATCCTCTATATCCCGAGTCATATAGACCCGTATCCCTCCTCTGTACTGATGTTAAAATATTGGCTAAGATTCTTGCCTCCAAGCTAAATTTGGTTATTTCTGAGATAGTTCACCCAGATCAAACGGGATTGATGCCTGGTAAGTCTACCATTTCAAATCTAAGACGTCTCTATACTCACATCCAGTTGCCCCATTTGGCTGAGGCGGGGGCGATGGTGGTGTCTCTGGATGATGCCAGGGCCTTCGAAATCGGTCGGGTGGGAGTACCTATGGGAAGTGCGGCGTAGATTTGGGCTAGGGGTAGAGTTTATTAAATGGATTAGGCTACTATATTCTGAGCCAGCGGCAAGAGTTTCAGTAAATGGCCACACATCCCCTTCTTTTGGTCTGGGGCGAGGGACCAGACAAGTCTACCGCTTGTTTTCAGTTTTTTTTGCATTGGCCATAGAGCCCCTTGCCTGATTAGAGATTATCCTCAAATTGTTGGGTTCCCAGTGCCGAAAGCACTAAATTCTATAGCTCTCTACACTGACAACATGTTACTGTTCCTGTCCGATTCTGATGACTCTCTTGACTGCCTTTTAGAGGTGGTTAATAACTTATTTTTCGGGTTTACTGATTAACTGGGACAAATCTTATATATTTCCGCTCCATGGTGTGCTCCCTTCATAGGACAGGATTAAACACTCCCTTAAATTGACTAAATGTTTTAAGTATCTGGGGGTTTGGATATCCAGATTGGCCATCGAGTTTGTATCTCAACATTAACCAGATTATAGAATATTTTAAAATAAAATCTCATACGTGGAAGAGACTTCCGCTTACAGTTATGGGCAGGATAACTATTTAAAATGGTTGTACAGCCCAAATTCTTATACATTGTCCAACATTCTCCAGTATACCTCCCGCAGGCATTATTTTATAGAATAGATAAGCGCATTCCTTCATTTGTGTGGGGTGAGTTTCCGATTGACTACATTATGTAGATCTAAGACCGATGGAGGGCTAGCTTTCCCATATTTGCGCATATACTACTACGTGGCACAGCTTACACATTTGGTTAGCTGGGTTGGAAACCAAATTTCTGTAATTTGTTGGGTTTTCTGGGGGAGCAGGCTGAGGCATGTGCCTCCGGTGGTGTGCTCGTTACCCCTGGGGATATTACTTATGGGGAAATGTCTGAGTAAGGTGGTCTCAATAATTAAACATTTGTGGAAATTTGGCATATTTCACAGAATATACTGGAAAGCCAAGGCTATGATCCTTCTATCCCTCTGGCAAAATCCCTCCTTCCCGGAACTCAATAAGTTACGAGAGTACAATATTTGGCGGATATATGGTATTGTTAATATTGGACAGTTGTATCAGTCTGGTTCGTTAAAAACCCTGGCACAATTATTGCAGGAAAAGGGGATACCCAATTCTGCATTTTACTGTTATCTCCAGCTAAGACATTCTCTAAACACAGTTTCCTGCCTCCCCTCCATTAATTCAGCCATCTCTCCTGCAAAGTGTGGGTACGAGTACAACTATATCCCAGCTTTATTCAAACATTAACGATTTGCTTGCTCCTAATGACTTAGACTCATTGAAAGCCAAATGGCAGGTGGATCTGGGTCCTCTATTGGATGAGAAGTGGACTCACATGCTTAAGTGCCTCCGTAATGCTGCTTCCTGCCTATGGTACTGTAACGATCTGCTTACAGCTTACTGCTTTGACTGGCAGCTCCTACATCCTGGACTTTTGAACTTTATTATTTGTTCTTTTTGTGTGTTGCAGCAGTACCTTCATTCACCAGAGGTGCTGCTATTGTGCCCTACTTGTTTGTATCAGGGGTTAACCTGCCCTGTAATTATTCCTTGCACCTGGGTGTGTCCCTTCTTAAACCTGTCACTCCCAGCATACATGGCTGGTTATTGTTGTCCCATCCTGTGATGTCATATCCTTGTTGCAACCTGTGGATTCTTCCTCCTGCCTTGCTCCTCTGGTTCATGCCTGCTTGGAACCTGTTCATACTTTCTGCTTCCCTGCATTAGCTGCTTACCTGCTGGTTTCTGAACATTCGTATCATTTCCTGCATCAGCTTGCACCTGGTATTTACTACTGCTCTCAATTACCTGCTATTTATACTTTTCTGCAAATAAACAGAGTGTTTTCACCATATTCGTGACTCCTAGCTGTACTCCTGTTTGTGACCGTGACAGGTACCAGCAAATACATTTATGTGTGCTCCACAGGGTATACCTTACACCAATGGGTTTGCATCGTATGGGCCGGAGAAGCGATTCGTCTTGTCCTTGTAGCTTTTCAACTCCTGATTTATGGCATATGTTATGGGGTTGCCCGGTTGTAAATATTTTCTGGACGGAAGTCTGGAAGTGTGTTCTTAATACTGTTCCCTTGGCTCCCCCCATAAATCCCAAATGTTGTCTATATGGAATCTCGTTAGAAGACTTAATTAATAAACATGCAGCTGCTTATATTTTCAATCTAATGACAGTTGCCAAGGTGGTGATTTCTAGAACATGGTTGGCACCCGACCCACCTGATTTCCATAAGTGGAGAGCGTTGGTTAATACTACTGTACAGTACGAAAGATATGTATATACTAGTGGAAATGCTAAATCTAAATATCATAAAATATGGTCTAGGTGGCATACATCTAGATACCAAGTTTGGTATCCTTTGGCAACGACTTGGTGTCCTTTGATTGGGTGGGGTACGGGTTTCCGATGCATATGATACCGACACAGAGGACACCTACAATTAAAAAAAAATAAAAAAAAAAATGATTGAATGAAAAAACGACAAGTAGAATGACAGACTTACCTGAAAAACGACTGTGCAGATCTCCGATGCCAGCTCCTCCTTCCGACTGTCCAGGTCTCCGGCACCACTGTGTGACGTCAGAGCGCACTTCAAGCCTTTCAATTTAAAATGGCATTGTCGGGACCCTGTTAAAACAGTGTCCCTGCGGGGTCCAGACATTGCCGTTTTAAATTGAAAAGCTTGAAGGGCGCACTGACATCACACAGTGGTGCCGGAGACCTGGACAGTCTGAAGGAGGTGCTGTCATCCTTTTGCTGGCATCGGAGTTCTGCACAGTCGTTTTTCAGGTAAGTCTGTCATTCTACCTGTCGTTTTTTCATTCAATCATTTTTTTATTGTAGGTGTCCTCTGTGTCTGTGCTATCGTAATTGTTGAAAAGATTACCACCGCTTTGATTAATATATGTGCTGGGGATGGGGGAGAGAGAATTCCTTCGGGAGTAAAGGTTGACATTTTATAGTGTTCAGATGGTAGAGCATTTTCTGCTACATCTGTTTCTACTAATAAAGAGTTATAAGTGGTGCAATGCATAATATTATTCTTCTGAATTGCTGTTTCTTATATCTGGAGGGATGTAAAAAAAGAATTTTCTAATATCACTGTATTCATTGCTCCATAAGCTGCTGTTCATGAATAGACCAATTGTATTTGAGAAACACTCCATATCCATCTGTTGTATATGTATAATTGTTTTTTGAATGGTCTTTTCATTGTTTTGTATGTGTTTGACAACAAAAAAAAAAATGTTGTGTTTCCCACACTAGGAAGGATTCAAAATAAACTGTTGATGTTAGATAGTTGTCGATGGAACGGAAAAAATAGCTTCTGTCAAGACGGCTGCTGGAAACCAGCTCCACCAAGACCTAACCAGCACTGTACATTTACTTTCAAACTTCTCCTGGTCGTCAGCAAGGTAATGATCATTACAAGTTCTGGCAGTAGTGACTGGATATTCGCTCTTTTAGCAGTGCTCAGCAGGGAGGGTTTCAGGGGAAATAAGGTCCCATACTGGCATTCTCTTTTAACTCAGGGGTGGTGGTTAAATGTTGTAGAGATAAAACAATCAAGAAACACAAAACTAAAAATAATCAGTTTTTGTTTTTTTTTGTTAAAGAACTGGGTAATAGATGCACACACAAAAGATCCATATAAATTAAGTGAGAAAATTTTTTTTAAATGTGTGTGTGTGTGTGTATATATAATATATATATATATATATATATATATATATATATATATATATATATATATATATATATATATATATATATATTCTACTATATAAATGCCTAGTGGCGTGTGTGGGGAAAAAAAAAAACAAGCTGCAGTGCCACCTGCTGGGCAGAGTTATACACTGACCTATATTTCTTGAAGGAGAAGTGACAGTTGGGAGTGGTTGGTGGTTGCCGGGGGTGACAGTGTGGAGTTTTTAACACCTTAAGTAGCTTGATGAAGGATGTGGCGATGAAGATGAAGGATGAAGTGATGGAGAAAAATGATGAGGGGGTGACATGTGGACAAAACCACGTTAAAAAAGGGCGCTTGCGTCGGGAAGTAACGCTCTTCCCCTGAGGAGGCCTGGGCTAGGCCCAAATGCATGACAAGAACCTTTCTAACACCTTAAGTAGCTTGATTTGACTAGAATGCATGAGTATCATGCACGGGTTAATATAATATATATATATATATATATATATATATATATATATATATATATATATATATATATATATATAGAAATTGGGAGCAGGAGATACCTGGATGCTGAAATCTGACCTGTCCTACATTAATTACATTTAATTGTAAGGCAAAGATATCTTTTATTTTATCAAGTTACTTCATCCAACTGAAATAAGCATAGTCAAAAGTCAATTATTTGCAAGCTAGCAGAGTGAACACTGATATATTTCGTACTGAGAAGTCCATATGAAGAAAGAACTTTCATTAATAAAAGGTCACTCACATAAATCGACAATCAAGCTAAAATAAATAAAAAATAAAAAATAGGAACGTATACCAAATGACCATGATAAAGTTGGCAACTCGTCCAATTAAATGAAGACAAAGGGTATACATAGATCTCAACACTGCAACAAAAAACGCTTATGCTTATAAACATTAATCCCCAATGAAACACAATGCAGTTGTTAGAAATTGATTGAATCTAGAAGATTAAAACAAACACCCAAAATAACATACAGAACCTTGTAAAGGACAGTCTAAGGTGTGTAATTATTTATTAGAATATATATTCTTATATATTTAGTCTCCTGAGAAAAAAGGTTGTAGAAAGAATAGAATATTTGCTAAAAAGTGGTAAAATCGAAGCAAGTGTTTTCCCATTTGAAAGTGTAAGTCCACCTTGTGGGCTTTTTAAACCCACAATTTAAATTTAAAAGCTGGTGAGATACACTCACTAGCAGTGTATTTAACCAGTACCTTTTTGAGCAGATTCTTAACATGTAAGGAAGACAGGCATAATCAAGCTTTTGTCCATGTCTGAATGCCACTGACGCATCACAAACCTAATTATCATCTGGTTTCAAAGAACTAGAACAAATAGGTTTTCATGCCAGTCAGTTCAAGTCAGTGATGCTGGGAAGTGGGGGCCAAGCATACACAGGTTAAATATATGACCCTACGAATCAATAATCTGTTCAAAAAGGTTTTTAGTTAGGTACACCTATATAGTCAAATATATATCTACAAATTTGGGTATACTTTGCAAGTTTCCCACAAAACACGCGAAGAAGAAAAAAAAAGTAAAATAAACCCCATAAAACCTATCTTATGCTTAATCAGTCTCTGCATGACACTAGTCTGTTATGCCAAGATTGTTGAGTACTTTTTTTTTTTTTTCATTAAAGTACTGAAGTCCAGATGCAACATTTTAGAGAATAAAACACATAAAATCTTATTTACTTGCGCACATTTAGTACCAACCTGTTTAATGCTCAGAAGTGATGGCTCCCCAGCAGGCCTCTGTTCCAATCTCAATTTGAGACATTCATGAATTACATTTAATAGAACGCGGCAGAGGACCAAGAAAGCCGGCTCAAACGATGGTAAATCCATGGCTCTCAGCTCTTCTAAAGAGACCAGGTCACATGAGGGTTCAGAGTTATCCATGGAGCTAGAGGATTGCTTCAACAGGTCAGGCAAGTAATCTGAGCATAACATGAGGTCTGGGAATTCTGAAGACTGTACTCACATAGAGACAAAAATATAACATTACAATTAAAACATTTCACTTTTTGTGTATATTAAATACTAGGTGACAATCTTATGTAAAACTTAAACAGTAACAGAGGTTTTAAGCTACAACTATAACTGGGCAGAATAGCAACCCTCACAAATCAAAATGAATAATCTGGTTTCACAAAATGTGGAAAAGACTGAAGCGCCTTGTGCTGTAAATAAAAAACCTCAAGAGTTGCTCTTCCAACATTACATATTTGTTTATCTAATGCAAAAAAAGTACAGACAGTTACTTCTTAATGGTACAAAATGTTATTCCTATTACATTGTTTCCAAGTACAATTTCTGAAAATGGCTCTATGGAAGTACAGTTAAGAAAATACATAATTTTAACAGAAAAATAAAAAATAGGTATGTTGGCTCTACTCCAGTGGGTCATGTGATAGCTGTAATGATCCACTCTCCTGCTAGGGGCCAGTGGTTTTCAAATTCATAGCAACTTTAGCAAGTCTGCATCCCCTATCAGTTTGCCATTCATCCTAATTCAACTTTCCTGCACTTGTTCAGAACATTACTGTTTTGGGGACACACACCAGAAAAGAAGATTCTGGGAGTATAGGAAAGTATCATTTTATTTTTATTTTTTCCCATACTTAATCTAACCCAAAACTTTCATTTTACAGTTATTTTGTAATAACTAGGTATATCAATAGACTTTTAAATTGCAGTTATTCAATTTCATCCAGATTTATCACTTTGGAATCTACTGCAAAGTACTTTGCTTTTGCTCAATTTAATACCACTAGAAAAGAAGTGTGAGGTCATCCCACTTGCAAAACGGACTTGTGTTTTTTTAACATGTGTTTGTACCTTGAAGCGTTACCAACTAATATAATGTGACAAGTCATATGCAAAGCTCATTCATATAATTGTAACCAGTTCCATCTATTGATACTAATGCTCATTTATCAGTTGTTCGTCTAGAACACATATCTAGGTTTAAATGCAGAATTACATCTTTCAGCCAATAAATCCTGAAAATACACAAAAAGTTGTAGTACCATTTGTTTCTCAAGAAATACATTTCTCAAAGTATTTGTATTTCCTATCACGGAGGCACGATGAGTTGAACACTCCACTACAAATATATTTTGATGTACCATATATGCAAGTGCTGATAAATGACAATTTGTTATGTCAAAACATTAAATCCCCAATACACTTCAAAACTTACCTCCAATTTATGGTCAGTTTTTAGCAAGGCTGTACGTGCCCTCTGAAGTGAGCCATGCATTAATTTATGAAGCCTTAAAATCAATTTTCGTAGCCCCATTTGCTTTAATGCTTTGTCCACAAAGGGCCTGTATATTGAGGTCAAACAGTGCCTGATACAACCAGTGTCATGGCAGCAGTCTGGAATTCCCCAGCACGAATCATCCTCAGACACAAACCTGCCCAAGTTTTTTTGGAAGCTGTCACCTTTTATAAAATGACTTTTATATTTGTTGTTCAAGTTATTGTCAATGACCTGTCTAGCATCTAACATATTGTCTTTGTCATCTTTTTCTCCTTCACTTTCTTCTGTACAAGTTCCAGAGCCCTCTGTGCTCATATCTCGTTCTTGTTCCATGTCATTGTCGTCCTCCTCAGGACCATTTGATGGACGAGGTGAAGAAATTTCAAACACTGGCCAGCCAATGTCAGAAAGATCTTTGATGCCTAGCACAGTTCCCATAATCCTGAGCTTGTGATTCAGGTCCTTGGTTATATTAAGCCATAAGCAGAGTGCCTGCACTCGTGCTTGAAAGTCTTTTGCAGCATATTTTTCATAATCTCTCTGGAGAGCCTGCAAAGATGGGTAAAGTGCCTCAATGTACTCCAGCAGTTCCATAATCTGTTTTACCTGCTCAAAAGAGATTCGCTGCTTCTGAATATGGTCGTGATAGCTTAAGTGACCATCTGCAATAGCTTCATGAGAACCCATAAACTGACCCTCTGAAAAAGTCCCATTGAGCGTGCCCCCATTGCTGACAAAAGACAACCTTCCATAGTTTACCTTAAAAGTTAGAATTTCATTGATTATATCAGGTATAGCCTGTCGAGCTGTATAAAGGTACAAGTCTTGGTCATTAATACTGCGGCCAGCATGCCAAGCTTGTAACTCCAGCCAGAACAGCTCATTAGATCGATTAAACCACATAGCAGATGTGTTGTCCTGACCTCTTTGTTCCCTTTCCTTTTTTTTGGAAACTGATGTAAGCTTAAGCAAAAGACGTAGAGTCTCAAAAAACTTCAAGCGGTCAGCCGGGCAGTCTGTTCTTGAGGTCTGTCGGGTGGTCCTGGCAAATCCTGAAACAGGCACAGACACTGGTAACTTGGCACTGCTGCAGCCAAGGCTGAGGTAAGGCTTATTAAGATCAACATCTGGTATGGATTTTTTTGGCAACGATCCGCAGCCTGGATCCAGCATAAATGAACATTGCACATTTTTCTTTCTATCTCTCTCGGTTGTCCTGAGCGTTTCTCTGTTCTTTTTCCCTTGCCGATAGCTGTGGTCCTCCACATTTTCAATGTTTTTACCAGTTTCTTTCTGAGGTGCCCGATTTGGTATGCTCATCTTTTCTGAAATGTAAAGGAAGGAAACAATTTACAGCAGTTGTCAATCTAGATACTTCTACTGGAGTGGAATGTCTTATACCTCAACATGTTACCCAGAAAGTTTTAACAAGCAAAAAAAAGAAGAAAAAAAAGGAAATAATTTCTGCTGTTCATTATTGTCAGATATGCAGATATGATTACCAAGTGTCTTCTCTACAGTCACTGTGATGAACACTACTAAACAATTTAATTAAGAAGGGATGGCATTGTGGGGGAGACGTAACTAAAATGTAAATGAATATACTGTATTTTAGACATTATGATTCAAACTACAGAAAAAAAAAACCTTATCCAGAAAATTCAATATTTTCTGGATAACATGCAGACATCCTAAAGTCCATTTAAAAGTCCTCTACAGACATGCAAAAGATGGAGATTTAGGCCTTCACTGCCTACATAAATACTACCTGGCATCCCACCTCACACAGGTGGTCTTAGCATGTGCTCACGCCGGCTCCAGACTCTGGGTCGACATAGAAGGCCACCTCCTACACATGTACTCCCCCTTACTCCCTGTACTAGATGGACCGTAAGGACCGGCCCCAGGGAACCCACGTCCCTTGGTTTCTCACAGTCGAACTAGGCGTATTGCATCCGCATGTTTGACTTAAATAAAGACCAGCATCTAATGTCTTCACTATGGAACAACCCTGATTTTTCCCTGGGACTCGGTCCAAAAGTCTTCCAAAGATGGAGCTCCTGTAACCTTAAATTCTTGTGGATGGTAGCGAGTTGTACTTTGGAGCAATTGTAATGAATATTATTTTTATGAAAAAGAGTAATAGATATTTTAAACTAGTGTTCGGCAGACTAAATTGAGACTAAACCATTAATAAGCAGTGCACACTAGATGAGTATGTCATTTTATGCAGAATACATGCATTTTCATACTGTGCACATGCACCAAAATGCATATGGATACATCCCTATGTTGCTTTTTGTTACTTGCTGACTTGCATCTCGTTATACATTGAGGGACAGGACAAAATAGGGGCAGACAAGCATAGGGCACGTTCACCTTACCGCAACATAACCAGACTTGGATGCATCTGCAGATATACCTTTTAGGATGCATAATCTCTTGCGGGTACAACAATACACCTGACGTTGAGCACTATTTGCAACACTACCTAGCAGCTTCTGACTGACCACTTGCATACTAACCACTACAGTTTATAGTACTAAAATAAATAGTGTCAAGGCTATATCAAGAAAGCAATCTATTCACATTACTTAAAAGACATTTCCATTTAGACTACTGCAGAAATGAAGATACATATTTGATATTTAAAAGGAAAAAGCACATCTATAGGTATGAGTTTCAGAGATATCATAAAGTTGTGTTTTAAAAGTTAAGTGTTACTTAAAGCAATAGTACTGAAAAATTTTCTCAGTACACATCAACATTTTGTTTTGATTTACTGCCAGGAATATAGGGGAATTGATCACCAATTTGCCCAATCTGATAAATTCACGGCGTCTCTGAAAGCATATACACAAATCATGCATTGCTGGTGCTCCGTGAGGACAGTGATGCAAACCACTGACCTAGAGTTACTTATTGTTTTCAAACTTTTATCTTAAAAGTAAATAAATAAGAAACTTTGCTGATATTGTCAATGAAAATGTTGAGTCGATCAGTTATTATCTTTACTTTACAGGACAAGGTGACTCATTTTCTAAGCTTTAATTCCCCACACAGTTGGATTTTTTTTTCCCAAGACCCTTCTTCTGCTTAAGCTTACCACACTTTACAAATTATTTTTAATATCTTTACACAGAATGTGAACCTAAACAAACTACTCTATTGAATATCAGAACAACTTCACAGAATTAAACAAGCACAAGCTCTTGTTATACATTTTACAGTTCCCTTACTGTGACAGGATGGACCGCCTTTGCCACCCGTCTGTTGTTGCTGGGAACCGGCTGGGCTTACTTTGCCACTGTCCCCTCTCATTATTTCGAATACGCCCCTGCTGCCGCAGTAGGTGTAGCCTGCTGCCAACACTGGGCTCCTTTATGGCGCCCAGAACCACGTTCCTTCTGGGTAACTGTCACTACTGAGGTACCCCCTTGCTGGTGTACCTGGCCTGGATCTCCAGACCTCTTACTATGGATCAGGGTTGCTGTGAATGGATCCTCCCTGGCCTATCACACTGACCAGAGCTGCAAGGTGGTATCAGAAAAGCTGTGTCCAACCTCAGAAACAGCCGAGAACGGATTAGATTTAGGGTCTAATCTGCAAGTCACAGGATTATAGCAATATTGAAGAAGTTGTCAAACAGGGTCTTGAAGCAAGTGATGTTTATTTGCTCTTACACTGGTTGAAGGTACCAGATGATCAGGTCAGATGGAACATCAGAATGATACATTTCAGTGTACAAGACAGTGCTTTTTATACTGATTTGGACACAGGCTATTTTTAGTATCAGGATGCAATGTATTTACACAAACATGGATTTACATGCAATGCAAAGCTAACAATATTTACGCTTATCTGTGAAATTCTAGAAACGCTGTGATATCCTTCATCTTGTTTATAGACACAGGAAATCTAGCAAGTCAAAGGTTTTTTTTCCGCGCCGCAGAAAAACTAGTACAGTTAATATGGTAATATGTAGCTGGATTTCAGCTCGCGGCGCAAGGAGCTGCGAGCTGAAATCCAGCGAGTAAATCATCATATTAACTATTTTTCCACGCACGATTACTGTAATAACGGTAATCGTGCGCGGACCGCGAGATTTTCTGCGTTTTTGCCGAGAATTGAATATGCCCCAAAAGGTATAATTCACATGAATACTTTCTTCAGACAGTCGTAGAATACACATTCCCAAAGAAAGGTACAAACCCCAAAGAAGTCATTTCCCCACATCACGATACACAAAAAGACTTTCTAAACAAAGGCTCATTGTATCAGATATATACATCAGAAATATGGCATTTCCTTTAGCAAGGTTAAAACAGAAAAAGCTAATTTTCTACCCTGATCTCAGAAATAACGATTTCCTATATCAAAATATGAAAAATATGTGCATTGGCAATGATATAAATAAGCGCCCTGCGCTATTTCCTTAAAATAAATTTATACTATAAGTTATTTCTAAGTGATCCAATCACACTTACATATACACTAAACATATGTATATCTCAATGACTACAGGCTTCTAATGGATTATAATCTGACATCTTATATAACAATGTGTATTTACTAAATGTCTAAGCATGTAGACATTTGTAGAGTAAGGAACATGAATTGCAAAGAGAAACGCAAGCTCCTGTACACATCCAGTGAAAACAAAAGTACATGACAAAGCTAAGGTTTTTGTCAAAAGTATTTGTTTGTATATCTAAAAAATAAAAAAGGACAATAAAGTATTTTTTTCTGGTAATACCAACATTCTTAAAAGTTTCATTAGCAAAGTTTAAATTGTAATGCTTTCTTCCTCAATGTTATCCAATTCTATCTACATTTTAATAATAATGTCTCATAAAATTTCAGATATTCAATATATTACGTTCATCCACGTTATCAGTAAAATGTAACAGGCTTCCCTTTATAATGCACCTTTGCATGGAAAAAATAAAAATGAGAGAAGAGAGATCTACCGAATTAAAGCACATAGACTGGAAAAAGCATACCACCGAGGATTCTCAGTTAGGGGAAAAATTGTTCAGAAAGGAAATTTATTCTAAAAGACTACACGCTGTGAAGTTTAAAACATCACTATCTCAGCAGTATTGTGGAAATTTCACACCTAACGATTTGTAATTATGCCTAAATCTACACAGATAGTAATCTTGTTATATTAACACTACATAATGCCCTTTTTTCTATGATAAACTTTATTTAAAAAAATGAACAAACAAAAACCACTATGCAAAATTAAGCTGGCAGCACAAATGAATTTATAATGTGTAGCACATATCAATTTCTTATGAAAAAAAACTTTTTTCACAACATTATAGCATGAATAATTAAAGAAAAGTGCAGTACGTCCATTTTTTTTACAATTTCCATAACCAGCTCCCGAACTAATGGACATTGGCTAACCAGTGCGATTTTAGAGAGACATTCCCTATGTTTAGCAACAACTGAACCGGTAAGGAATGGTCCCCCTCTGCTGAACAACCCCTCAGTGAGCTAAAAAAGTGCAGTCATGCAGATGTTATTTAATTCAAGACAGCAGCAAAGAGTGCTATATATAGACCTGGCACTACTATCACAGACACTCCAGGGTTGCACTATGCAGCCAATTATTTCCAGACCTCACAGCAGCATCTGAGGTGGTGTGGAGGGGAATGTGAAAACCAATAAGAATGACAGATACTGCAGCCACTTACATTAAGCGCAAGAACAGAAAATGAGGAATTGAAAAAGGCAAAAAGCATGAAGGAAGCATTTCTGCACTTTTGTATGAATAAAGTACCGGTATTTATTATTTATGAATGAAGAACAACCTTTTTATTCTCGCTGATGTGAATCAATTGAAACTTAATAATATATAATAAATAATAATATTATTGAAGTGAATAATACTTTGATAAAATTACCTAAAATGCCTAATATTTATCAAGGCAAACATAAAATAGTTACACCTCAAAATAGCTTACATGCCCATTAAATTACAGTTTGTAAAAACTTAGAATGGGGGTAATCAATATGCATTGAATACTGGTAGTATTATTAACAACACGGATTCAGCCTACTAGTTTTATAGAATCTTTGTAAGAAACTATTCAGGTAAAAGGTGAAGCTTAATTATTTTGTATAACTAAGAATCCAAGGAGCATAATATAACTATATTTAAGTATATTTATTCAAGTATACACGCCATAATGAAACATTAACCTTGCTTGATTCAAGAGGCCTAACTTCTGTATACCAACACCATACAATTACAAATATATGTCTGGTGGCAGCTAATCTTCTGTAAACTGTTAGTTATGTAGCAAAAGAGCAGTCATTGACACTTGTTAACTGACCTTTGCATAAGGAGCGGCTGACCGGCCTGCCACTGCTGTTCCGCTGATGTTTGGTTGACATGCGTTTCATCTGTCGGGGAGTGCTGGGAGGAGAGGTGCTATAGAAGGTTTCGACATTTGCTTCATCTGAAAACTCATCAGCTTCACAACCCAGATTGTCTCCAGCAGCATTTTCTGTTTTGCGCATGTGCCTGGAACACAAGGGAAAAGTATCAGATGCTGAAAAAGGATTCATTCTAAAAAAAATGCAAATATACAAAATTTAAAGTACATTGTACTGTGTAGCTAAAACTGATGCACACAAATCAGAGGCAAATATTATAACAAGCATGGAGGAATATATACATTGCATCAGTCAAACACAAATACTCATTCTTACATATACAAGCACAATAAAATATTTTACTGCTAAAATCAGAATTTTCATATATACACAACTATTTGTTATTTACACTTTGTAGAATGGTTTGTGAGCTCAGTGGTATTTACTGGTAAATAATAATCATGACAAATACTTAAACATAGTGAGCATGTTTGCAAAGATTACAATTACATTCATCATGGTTTTTAATGGTAACAGATATGGCACTTCACATCTAGGGACACTTAAACATTTCATACACAAGCTTAACATTTTGCAATGTTTTGCTTAACATGAAAGATGAGCTATTTAGAATTGCTTGTTACAAACATACCATGTTGAAAAATAAGTTATGTAATAAACAATTCAACAAAAACAGTAGAGTGCCAATTTGTCTGGTTACGTTCATAATAATTCAAAGAATATATCTTTGATATATTCCCAGAGCCCTCTTAGAATAACAATTTGGGTATTGGCTGACTTGAGTAGAATGAATTAAAAGACACTCACTCTCCTTAGTGAATGCAGAGGATTAGGAGTATGGAAGAAACCGAACTATAGAGCAATTTCAAGAAGCAGGGAGAGATTCTCAAAAGCCATTTGTATGACATATATGCCATAAACATGGATTGTCAAATACAGAGTAGCACAAAAGAAAGCAACATATCAATAGACAAAAGGTTTCATTTCCTGTAATCACCCTGAAAATTACTCACACTTCAGACAGTCATACAGCACCAACTTTCTTTATCAAGCAAATTACTATAATGTCTAATAATAAAAAAAATCCTAATAATAAATATGGATTTGAACAATTATATATACACACACACAACCCAAAATTAAATTTTTATATCTCTTTACAATGTTTTATATGTCCTTTTATGCTTTTGCAGCCAAGTTTCTTTTAAGTATTTTTTTATCTAATGGATAGGCATATGAAAAATCTATGTACATTAGTAACACTAATATTCAATGCTTATAGACTATTATTATTATATTTTAGTAAAACAAACACACATCTCACATAAGACAAAATAATTGAGAGTGCCAAAAGTGGAAAAATACTATCCTTGAAAGCCAATTTTTAACAGCAGGACTTACAAATAACATTTCAGGGGTTGAAATACAAAAACTTTTACAGTGCATAAGGTGAACTGCACATCATCCTCCTCCAAGCAGCAACAAATGAGAAATAAATATATATCTCTATCTATCCATCTAGACAAGGTGGGTCGCCTATGCCACTCTGTCTGTTGTTGCTGGGAACCGGCTGGGCTTACTTTGCCACTGTTCCCTCTCGTTATCCCAAATGCGCCCTCTTGCTGCAGTAGGAGGGGCTTACAAATGCTGCCACCACTGGACTCAGATTCCGACATCCAGAACCGGGTTTCTTCTGGGTAACAGGCTGCTAGCGTATCTCGTTGCTGGTGTACCTGGGCTGGTACTCCTGACCTCTTACTATGTATCAGGTAAGCTGTGGATGGATCCCACCTGGCCTATCACACCGACCAGGGCTGCATGGGAAGCAGGAAGAGCGTCTGCAGGTCACAGGAATACAGCAATATCCAAGCCATTTATCAGTGAATCATTATATATATATATATATATATATATATATATATATATATATATATATATATATATATATATATATATATGCCTGGCGGCGTGTCAGTGTGTGTGTGTGGAAAAAACTATTTTCTCAGAAAGGGCTCATCCAATTGACCTGAAATTTGGTATACTGACATTATTTGACAAAAAAAATTATAATAGTGAAGTCAGTTAACTTCCATCATCCCCCCTTCCCCCCGTGGGAGGGGTAGTAAAGGCTAAATTTACCAGTTGAGGGCTCAAACTCTTGACCGTGTGGGTATTTATTTACCAGAGCCTGTGTTTGGTCATGGACAATTGTATGTCGCATTTTCATGAGTACAGAGAAGCAGTGATGTGAAAGTGCAGGTTATGAATACTGCCCTTCAAGGAAGACTGATTGAGCACAGCGATAAGGTGTTTAGCAGAAACGTTGTGTATCGAGAGGTTTTACAACAGTAAGACGATGGAGATTAAGGATGAGGTGATGGAGAAGAATGATGAGGGGGTGACATGTGGACAAAACCACGTTAAAAAAGGGCGCTTACGTCGGGAAGTAACGCTCTTCCCCAGAGGAGGCCTAGCCCCAAATGCATGACAAGAACCTTTTTAACACCTTAAGTAGCTTGATTTGACTAGAATGCATGAGTATCATGCACGGGTTAACATATAGATATAGATATAGATATATAAAATCTCAATTAGTGCCCCAAGCTCTTGAAGAAATCTGCCTGACCCTAAGTGAATCATGTTTCCTGCAGAAAGTGCTGTGCGTCAATAAAGTAAATGTTGCGGTGCTGTTGGAGTGTCGAACAAAAATACATCAAGACACAGACCTACCGTATTTCCCCAAGTATATGACGCACCCATGAATAAGACGCACCTTAATTTTGGGGCCCAAAATGAAAAAAAAAAGCTTCTTGAGACAACTGGGGTCTCCCACTGCCGGCTGGTTTTCCTGCACCGTCTCATGCTCTGAGCATGCTGCCCTCCTGGCGGTTTCCAGATTCCCGGGTGCCCCCGCCTTCTGAGAGTCCCCCCTGGCCCTGGTGGCTTCTAGCTGAGTGCCTTACCTCTACCTCTCGGAGCGCCTATCACGGCAATTGTGGCCTGTTTCCGGTGGAGACCAGGGGCTGGAGTTGGAACAGCCCGGCGGACCCGCTACTTCCGGTTACGGGGCGGGACTTCCGGCGGGGACACGCAGTTCATACAGCTAGCGGGGACTCCTCTCTCCTCTCACATCCAGGTGCCGACTTCCTCATTGAGGTAAGTAAGACTTGCAGTGTATAAGACACACCCTTTTTTTAGACCCAAAATTTGGGGGGGGGAAAAGGTGCGTCTTATACATGGGGAAATACGGTATGTCATCTGCCAACAATTATCACTTATTAGTACACTGCTAAATTTGTGTGTGCACAAGGGAAATACAAGCATGGTTTTATAAACATAATTAAATAGAAGCAATAAATGAATATGTCATTATTATTTACAATTAGAATTAAGCTGGGTTCACACTACAGAAGATAACTGCAGAGGCGATTTCTGTAACAATTTCACGACTGAATGCCCTGATGAGCATGCAGATTTAGGTGTACACACCTGTATGATTTACCTTCAGATCTGTGCTCTTCATTTGTCATAACCATTTGCTGAAAAGATCCAGACTCTGCACACTCTATAGATATCTCCCTACACTGCTGGTCGTGAGTGCATACACACTTCCACATTTGTCCGACATTGTTCCATCGTTGATAGAGATTTTTAGTCAGTTTATAAAAATCAAGGCAAAAGTTAGGATGCGCTTTGGTACGATACAACAAGATCATTGGAGCGTACACACTAATGCAATATCAGACCTAAAGGTCGTTTATTGTGGGATTAGCACAATAATTGGTTGAAAACTCTGTAGTGTGTACCCAGCTTTAAAGTTTCTTCTTCATCTCAACCTTACATTTCACTGATCACATTAGTTGTTTTTTTTAAAAAATGGCAAATACAGCAAATGAAACATTCAAATATGTAGAACATAAAGGAAAATAAGGGGCGTTACAAATGAAGGCAGGCCACAGTCATCATATTTATTTAAAAAATGGTGTCTGCAAGATATTCTCAACAATATTTTCTTTCTGAATAAACTACTTCAACAGACACCTTTAGCAAAATATGCAATATCAGGCACCTGGCTTGATCTCAGCAAGTGGTATGAAATGAGTCAAATAATAATCTAACCAAAATCAATCAGATTAGGACTGGAAAGGTTGTTTTTTTTTTAGGATTTTGTACCTTGTGCACTACAGGATAGGTGGGTCTGTGCTGATAATTATCACTGCACGTATTTTGTAGCAGGGGTAGAGTATCCACAACAGATACGCCTCCTGAAAAGTGTAGCTGCAGCTGTATCTACCTCTAAATATAAAGCCAGTACAGAAATATGTCTTTACCGTATTTACCCTATATTAAAACACCTCTTTCCTCAATCATCCTGCCTCTTAACACACAAGGAGGCTTAAGTCAAAGATACATAGATAGCTCAATAAAGGACAGAGGGTAAGCATTTTTCAGCTCATGTGCAGTATAAAGCTGCGTATTTGATGCTTAAAAACATGCTTGCGTCCAACTTTAAAATTACCCCATATATTGAAACAGGACACCTTTTGAAAGGAGTAGTTTTTACTAGTCAAGTATGCAAGGGTACTTCCATGTCTGACAAATGTTATTTTTTCATTACTAAGTAAAACTTTTGTTTCCAAGAAAATATATTTTTTTTGTTTTTTTTTTTATCTTCAATCAACTTGGCAGTTTCTGATAAAAAATAAATAAAAATAATAAGCTTCAGATCAGAGTACACAATCAGTCTGTAGTACAGATAGCGATTACTTCAAGAGTTCTACCTCACAAGGACCAGCCCTAATAAATCATTCACTATTTCAAAAATTTTAAACAAATGCAAGGAGTGAAAAAAATAGAATATTTCCATGCCAGCTACATTACAGAAATGACAAATTCTCACATTCTCCACAGCCAAAAAAAATACATAGCACAATTTATTCAGCCCTTTAAGTCATTAGGAATGACTATAAGCTTACCACACTGTTCTCTGAAGAGAAGACATATATTATCTGCTAGCTCCATTTTCATAGATCTTAATAAATATCTTGGCTCAAAACAGAGTATTTTAGACGCACCAGATTCTTGACTGATATGTCAACCCAATCCATGGATGTGCAAAGTAATGACTACTGCACCAGGATAATCCGGTTAGGAACTCCCTACATTAAAGAGTCAAACCTGACTCCACCCTCCGCAGTTAAATACATTTTTTTTTTTTGTTGAGAATGCGTTGCCAATAAGTAGTATGCTTACACAACGTCCCATTGGGGGGGGGGGGGGGGGGGCAAACAAACAAAAAAAATAAAAACACAGCCATGCTTAAGATACTTAAAATAAACCTAAACTTTAGGAATGCCCACAGTGTTTTGTTTGTTGTTGTTGGTGCACGTAGAGTTGCAGTCTTAGGTAAAGGACTCCCTTAAACAAAGAATGGAAATCTTGGCTCAAAAGCAGTCTACAACAAGATGCTGCCTGCTCTGCAACTGTCAAATTGATTTAGAAGTTAAATAGTGTTTGCATTTCATTTCTAAAAAAAAAACAAAAAACAACGGGGTTGTTTCCATTGCAAAGCCTCAGGAAATGTACCCTGATTATAAATTTCACTAGCACCAGACCTTTGAAGTATACAGACAAATTTATTTCAGCGAGTAGTTTTCCTGGGATTCATTCGTTCCTCTTACATCCTGGGCAAAACAGGTGTATGTGTAAGTGAAGAGACCAGTCACATGCAACTATCAAGAGAGTGTCTTGTGTTTAGTACTCCAACTCCATCTCCATTTAAGAGGTGGTGAGCACTGCATGTAGTAGCTAGGAGGAAACATTGGGTTCATTTGACAACACCATTTGAGGTGCCTTTATTCTCACATAGTATGGGATTCTGATTTGAATACTTTTTAACCCTTTTCTCCAGTTATGTTTTAAATGTATACAGTTATTATGTATATGTTTTAACCAGGATGTAAATATTATTGTAAGTGTAAAAATTACTTTAATTTTTAAAAGTTATATACCACACAGCAGGGCTCTATATAACAGGGAAAAATGTTAAATTAGTATCTGGCCTGTGATATGGAATGAGAGGGGGGGTACCACTGTGACAATTGCATTACTTAACGATCAGGGTGCCTGGGTGCTCATTTCTATGTATGCTAACGATCTCCAGCAGAAATATCTTAATTTTAAGCAACTGTGTTGAAGCAGTTACTTGGGAAATCATTTATTACTGTAAATTATGTTTGAATCCTAATTTTATGCTGCCTGTGGCTAGAACTACCCCCTTCTGCTAAACATTATCATGTAATATTTCTGTATTAAGTATCCCTGTTGGCATGAACAGAGCTCTGTTCTCTTCAAAAGCCAGGGGAAAAAATGTCTTTGCCATGGGCGTCAAATCTAGTCCTGATTGGTGGACTCATTGCAGTTCACCCCCTTTACCAGATTGGCCACCATGTTCAAACATCCTTTAGGTTTGCCAAAGTATTTCAAGTGTGTATCTGAATTTATGACAGGGGTGGAAGTTGGTTTTGGTTCTATATAACATGCTACTGCATTGAGTATGTACCATCTTATATTCCTGGTTGTTTGAGAGTTAAATATCAGGTGTGTCGAGGAGTTATGGCTATTGCAGAACTGACTGAAGAATCCGAGTGTCACTGAAGAACTACAAAGGATTAACAAGTCCTCTTCCTTCGTCTGGATCCCTGTGGGTCTGGTAGATCTATACGATAACCACAAGGTGACCAGTAGAAATATATGTATTTTGATCCCCAAAATCTGTTATGTTAGCCAGCACTGCACTAGAGATTACAAATCAACAAACTATCACTACCACTTCCTCTTTGTTTATACTTATTCACTTTCACACGCCAATCTTTGTATGTCACTAAATTGACATACAAAGACTGTACAGTTTACTTATTCACAACTTCCTTCCCCATTAAGGGAAGGAAGTTGTGAATAAGTAAACTGTACATTATGAGTGTTATACTTTGGTTAACAATTTAGTTATTGTAAAGTAGAATATATCAGTTAAGCAATTGTCAAGTCAACGTGTCAGAGGCCAAACCTTCAGGGTGGATATAAATACCTGCAGATTTACAAGCATGGGTATTTAAATTTAGCTAGAAAACCAGGAATGCCACACATTAAAGAGAAATATAGCTAGAACAAAATGTTTGTGTGCAATATATATTTGTTCAATAAATGAGAACCAGAAATATTGAAAACGTTACAAAATAGAATTGATAAAGTAAGAAAAGGTATATTACAATATCATGCCCTGCACCAGGGCATGTATTCAATTTTGTAACATAGCTGGTACAGGTCTGTTCTCATTTATTAAACAACTAAGGATATTATTTTGAAGAGAAGCAACTCCCAAAAGCTAATAGCATCAGCTGCATATTTCCACAATGTCTCATGAGCACTGGTGAAACAGAGTTGCACAAGCATTTTTATATTGCACAAAACAGAGTGTTATATTATATACTATTTCCATTATAAGTCACCCTCTTTATTTTTACAAGCTTTTGTGAGAATGTATCTGCTGGTAAATAAGGATGGTGTTATAAAGAGGGAGCATGATGTATAAAAATTTCAATTTCCGCTTGACCACCCACAATTTGGAGCTTTGCATAATGCAATATACAGCTATTGGTCATGATAATGCTTCTGTGAATACAAATACATGTTACAATCATCTTTGCTATGGAAACTAATTATATATATATATATATATTTTAGGGATGAGCGGGCTCGGATATCTGAAATCCGAGCCCACCCGAACCTTGCCGATCCGAGCCGGATCCGAGACAGATCCGGGTATTCCCGCCAATTGCAAAACTGAAAGCGAGGCTCCGAATCATAATCCCGTTGTCGGATCTCGCGATACTTGGATTCTATAAATTCCCCGCTGGCCGCCGCCATCTTCACTCAGGCATTGATCAGGGTAGAGGGAGGTTGTGTTAGGTGGTCCTCTGCCCTGCTATATTCTGTGCTGTGCTCAGTTCAGTGGTGCTGTGTCCTGTGCTCTGTCCTTCTAAGGGCATTGTTATTTCCCTATTATTCCCAAGTAATAAAAAAAAAAAAAATAATTATAAAAAAAAGAAATTAAAAAAAAAATATCCAAAAACAATCCTGCAGTATAAGTCCATTGGTACTGCAATATTACAAAGTTCACTGATTCTGCAGTATAAGTCCACCAGTGGTACTGCAATATTACAAAGTTCACTGATTCTGCAGTATAAGTCCAGTGGTACTGCAATATTACAAAGTTCACTGATTCTGCAGTATCAGTCCAGTGGTACTCTCCTGTGCCGCATATAATTTTTAAAGGCTTTGCCGAGTGTGTGTGGCTTAGGGGTACGCTCTCTTGTGCTACATATAATGGAAAACAAAAATTTGGAGAATAAAGCTGCGAGGAAAAATCTCAGTTTTCCTAAAAGACCCGCTGGCGGGGATGCTGATAACATCTGGTCCGGACTGAAGGACCTGCCAATCATTGCAGACATGTCTACTGTTGCTGCATTGGATGCTGTCACAATAGAAAAAATGGTGGAGGATTATTTTGCCGACACCATCCAAATAGACATGTCAGACAGTCCATATTGTTACTGGCAGGAAAAAAAAGGCAGTTTGGAAGCCCCTGTACACAGTGGGTCTATTTTACCTGAGTTGTCCCCCCTCCAGTGTGTACTCGGAAAGAGTTTTTAGTGCAGCGGGGAACCTGGTCAGTGAGTGGCGAAGGAGGTTGCTTCCTCAGAACGTTGAAAAAATGATGTTCATAAAAATGAATTATCAATTCCTCAATCAAGTACAGCCCTCCAGATAGTACAGAGGGACTTGTGGTTGTAGAGTCCAGCGGGGACGAATTGATAATGTGTGAGGAGGAGGAAGTACACACTGTAGGGGGGAGAGGAATCAAGAGGTTGAGGATGAGGACGACATCTTGCCTCAGTAGAGCCTGTTTTGGACTAAAAACAATATTGTGAGGTGGGAGGTGTTCAGAATAGACTGGGAATTAGTGGAAATGATTGTTATTGAGGTTAATAATAGCGTATGAGTGAAAATAAACCCAAAAACTTGATTTTAACACTTTCTATGTTTTTTTTCAAAATAAATCCGAATCCAAAACCTTTCGTCAGGTGTTTTGCGAAACAAATCCAAAACCTCACGGAAATCCGAATCCAAAACATGAAACACCAAAAGTGGTCCCTAATATATATATATATATATATATATATATACACACACACACACACACACACATACATACACACACATATATTATATATATATATATATATATATATATATATATATATATATATATACACACACACACATATACACATATATATATATATATATATATATACACACACACACATACATATACATATACACATACATACACACACTGTTCTTTACAACTGGTGAAACCTTGAAAAGACAAACCAAACGGTATCTATGTTTTATAGCACTTTACATAAGCAAAGAAATATTAAAAATGAAACAAGAAAAAAGGCTGCTAAACCGCTGACATACTATGACTAAAATTGAAAACATCCTAACTGAACTAAATTTAACCCCCTGTAAGCTCTCTAATGGGCTTAGCAAGCGACATTTTAACAGTGCAAATTTAGGATTTAGTGTCAGTAAAAAAAAATGCATGTCCATCACTTGCCAAAGACTCTGTTTCAACAGGTTTAAACACATGGTGCTACCAATAGTTGTAAAGGTGATTTCCTTCAGATCAAACCAAGGTCAAATGATCTACCCGAAGGAGAATTTGCACGGATGGCAAAACTCAGTGATGTTATAAACATACCAGAGTGTGAACATGCTCTGACAAGATGTCATGCAGTAAAATTAGGTAGCCACTGATAGGAAGGAGGAAAAAAAAAAAAAAAAAAAAAAAAAAAAAAAGGGACTACATGACCACTCCACAAACCTTAAATAAAGGAATGGCACAAAAATTCAGGTTCAATGCCCGCTATTTTATTTATCAATATGTTAAAGTAACCACAGCATCACCAACTGACTGTACAGTTTTATTTTCAGCAGAAAGAACTTCATTTACAAACTCTACTATATAATAACCATGTGGACCAGGTAAAAATATTCTTTAAATTGCAAATCATGAAGTTTTGTAGAGTATCCTGGTACTGTATAAATACATTTTAATAAGTGTTTAAAATCACTTTAAGAGCTTTTAGACAGTTGTAGAAATCTAGTAAAATAAATATCTCACACAACCAACTTTTCCAGTTTACGACAAGTAAGGAGCAGTTTTCAAGTGTGTGGTGCAAGACAAGCTCACACTGTAAGAATTGTTGATGAGTTCACTTGCTGTGCAGACTGTTTTTGAGGTATTTCCAGGAAATACAAAAAGTGACAGAATTGCAACAAAGCTGCTCTGCCTACAGCAAATATAAGCCACAAATGGAATGTGGATCAGTGTTCTTTCACCGAAATATTTTCCAAGTTATTTCCAGGAAATAAATATTACTATGGGAACAGAAGATTGCCAGTGCAGCTCTGAACTTGACAAATTCTTGATAAGTATTGACAAAGCAATACAATTCCTTGTCAAGGGGGGATGTTCTAAAAATATATAATACTATAACCCACTGTAAATTCTAAGTATAATAAACATCACAGAAAAGTGTAACTGTGCACTTCTGTCCGAGTCTCCAATAAAAACAAAACAAAATTGTGTGTGATGAATGACCATGAATATCTCAATGTATAAAGGAACAGATTTCTACAGACACACAGCTACAATTATGTAAAGTTAAATTCATTACGCAATGAGTAAAGCTTGGCAACAAACCTGATGTTCTTAACTATACCATAAAGGTCACTATTCAAAGGCGTGTTACCGGGGGTTGAATGTTTACACAAACACCCAGAGCTCTGCACTTCCAGTTACTGGGAACAATTTTCCACAGTCATGAATCCACACCCACCAATGGCTACTGTCAGCTGTTTTCAAAGACCAACCTGCATCCCGCCTGCATCCAAAGGTCAAAACTGAATCAAACAGGAACTACAAAGCTGTTACACTTTATGAAAAGAGTTATAGTGAATTCTCACTTGTATAGTTTGGAAGCAATATAAACAGCAGTACACTTAAACGGCACTACAACCTATGTAAAAGATTTTACTAATGTGCATCTATCATGAGCCCTGGAGTCTGCTACATGCTTCTCTTTTCCCCATGGCTGTAAAATGAAATACCAGGAAAAAAGGATGCATGTAGCAGTCACTAGGACTTTGACTAGAGGGAGGGGCACATTAGTAATATCTTTTTTTTGTCACTGGTAGCACAGCTTTAAGTGACATTGTGCAGATATTTAAAACATGCCCAGTATATGCATATAAAATAACCATTTTACAAAAGTTTACTTTTAAAAATGCTGCTAAAATTTACTTTAATAATAAACAAGAATGACAACTAGACATGGCTTATTATTTTATTATACATTTTATAGAATTTTAATAGACACCAGTTGACTTGTCAGCGGTAATAAAAATATAATGAGCTCATCATTGCTTGTGTGTAAGCAACTTGGCATTTGCACAGCCCACTCCGGGGGGGGGGGGGGGGGGGACTCAACTGGCCAGGTTACTATAAAAAGTAACGCGGACTGCGCACTATTACCGTTATAGTGCGCTTAAATACTGTTATTACTGTAGTTTCCATGCTGGCCGGATTAATATGTTTAGCGCGGCGATGCTCTGGGTAATTTAACACTGTAGGGGGGAGAGGATGTAGGCAAATAGAGAATGTAAACACTGAACTACAAGCAGGCAACCACTAGCCTGTGGTCTCATGGCTGCTTTTAAGTGACAATTGTTTTTCCGAATCAGAAAACATGGTCTAAAGATGTTAAAAGTTGTGTAGTCTATAATACTTTCAATGTAAAATGCTTTTAGAGCTGGATAGCACTGAAGAGCTTTCATATCACTATGGGCCAACACATGTAACACACATTGTACACCACCAGCAAGTACAAATCAATGTGAAAGTGTGAAAATTTAATGCACATTGAAAACATATCTATCTATATATAATAAATAAAACAATGGTGCACAAATCAAAATTGTGAATCAATAACAATAGTGTCTGAAATAATGTACACTCTTCATACGAGGAGGCAGCCTTCCTCCGAAATTCCGGATGGTACTCCGGTCAGGAAATAATCCTATATAACATAATAGGAGGAATAGCGGAGCCAAATAGTGTAATATCTGGTAAATATTTCCCAGATCACCAAAATTGTGATATATGCGTACCGGAAATGAAGACTTTAAGGCTTATCATGTAATGCTCAGTAGATCAATACCGCACAGCTTCCTTAATCTCTAACCATATGCCGATATATTGACAGAAAAAAAACAAAAAAAAACGATAGGAGTATAATGGTCTTAAACACCAGTGATAGTTTAATACAGAACACAGAATGACAGCGTACCCAATAAAGTACATAAATCAGCTTATCTGTATCTTGGATACATGGAGACAGCCTCAGCTCTTCCTGAAAGGCAGATGTGAAGACAGCTTGTCTATATATTATGCTTAGAACAGCAGCCCCCAGTTCAGTCACAGCAAACAAACTCAGCTCAGCAAATATGTTGAAAATAAAATTCCATATAGTGTAGTATTTTTTGTTTAGAAATGTATTCAATAAACATCAAAAAAAATGCACACTCACAATTTACAAAATTATAATATGCTCATCTGCAATCCTTAAGTGTAAGGTGTACTACTAAGAGTGTTAAATCTCCGGAAAGTTCATGAGCCGATAACCGATGGTTTCCATACAGGAGTTCTCAAATGGAAATCACTCAGGTGCCAGAGAAATAGTTTGTACCTTAACAGTGATAGGGATGGATGAACCCAGTAGCCTCAACTCTATATAGGAGCAAAGGAGAATGAATGAGTACATTAAGTGACAAACTTTACACAGGCTTGTGATGACATGCCTATGATTCGGGAAGTCATGTATATCAGATGCTGACTAACTAGACAATTCTCGTATGTCAATAGATCAGTCACCTTTGTTTGCTGTGATCTGCAGCAAGGCCGTTTAATGCTAATACAAGACACCCAAAACAACATTGTTGTGGTCTTAACAATAGAGTGGATTAACAAAAAGATGCATACTATTGCAACATTTTAGACCAACAGCCAGAGAACCTGCTAATATAAATTGTGCAAGAATAAATCAATAGTTTTCAGCTGTAACGCATTTCCTATACTATGTGCTACAGAATAAGCTCATAAGATCTACATTTACTATGTGAAGATGAAGCACCTTTTGGGAGAAAAGTGGAAAAGTATTATTGCTCATATACACATAAAGAGCTTTAAATTCTAAAACAACAAGGCTTTTGAAAACTAAGGTAGAAACAAACCTATGTAGACGAAATTCACACACTCTCCAATGTATTAAGGATCTGAATGGAACACGCAGAGAACATGTGTATTTCAAAGAAAATCATTAAGGCAAAATGCATAAAAAGTAAAGTACTACAGTCATGGCCACAAGATTTGAGAATGACACAAATATTATTTTTCACAAAGTCTGCTGCCTCAGTTTTTATGATGGCAATTTGCATATACTCCAGAATGTCATGAAGAGTGATCAGATGAATTGCAATTCATTTCAAAGTCCCTTTTTGCCATGCCAATAAACTTTATCCCAAAAACATTTCCACTACATTTCAGCCCTGCAGAAAAGGACCAGCTGACATCAGATTCTCTTGTTAACACAAGTGAGAGTGTTGACAAGGACAAAAATCACTCTGTCATGCTGATTGAGTTAGAATAACAGTCTGGAAGCTTTAAAAAGGAGGGTGGTGCTTGAAGTCACTGACGTGCAGTCATCATTGCATTGAACAAAAAGGGCACCACAGGCAAGGAAAAATATTGCTGCTAGTAAGATTGCACCTATATCAACCAGAACTTCAAGGAGAGAGGATCAATAGTTGTGAAGGAGGCTTCAGGGTGCCCAAGAACATTCAGCAAGCGACAGGACCATCTCCTAAAGTTGATTCAGCTGTGGGATCAGGCACCACCAATGCAGAGCTTGCTCAGGAATGGCAGCAGGCAGGTGTGAGTGCATCTGCACGCACATTGAGGTGAAGACTTTTGGAGGATGGTCTGGTGTCAAGAAGGCCAGCAAAGAAGCCACTTCCCTCCAGGAAAAATATCAGGGACAGACTGTGTGACGGGATGGACCGCCTTTGCCACCGCCTGTCGTTGCTGGGAACCGGCTGGGCTTATTTGCCACCGCCCCCTTCCGTTATTCTGAATATGCCCCTCCTGCCGCAGTAGGAGGAGCCTGCTGCCACCACTGGACTCCTTTATGGCATCCAGAACCACGTTCCTTCTGGGTAACTGTTGCTGCTAGTGTATTCCTGTGCTGGTACACTTGGGCTGGTATCTCTGATACATAGTAAGCAGTCAGGGTGCTGTACATCCCCCCTGACCTATCACACTTGCCAGAGCTGCTGGGTAGCAGGCCAGAGTGGTGGTACTAGGAGCTGGGTCCATACTTCAGAACAGCCGGAGAATGGATTAGATTTAGGGTCTAAACTGTAGGTCGCAGAATTACAGCAATATTGAAGAAGTTGTCAAGCAGGGTCTTGAAGCAGAGAGTGATGTTTATTTCGCTCAAGTGTACTGACAAGGACAGTTCCATTGATTAAAAGGTATCAGTGATCAGGTCAGATGGAACATCAGAATGATACATTTCAGTGTACAAGGGCTCTCTATTTATACAATTTTAGAAAACCATCAGGATGCAATTTGTTTACCCAAACATGGATTTACATGCAATGCAAAGCAAACAATATTACGCTTATCTGTGATATCCTAAAACCTTGCTATGATTTCCTGCATCTTATTTTGGACACAGTGGACATCTGACAGCAAATCAAAGGGGTATTGGACACTCATAAGCTCTAATTAACATGAGATTAGCATGGGTGCTTTCTTCCAACAGCTGCAGAACACACATTTCCTCCAAAGAAAAGAATTCCCCATGAAAAGTTGCAAATCCCAAACAAGGCATTTCCTTACACCAAGATATACAGAAGACTTTCTAAACAAAGACTTATTGTACCAGATATATACATTAAAAATAATGCATTTCCTCTAGCAAGGTTAAAGCAGAAAAAAACGAATTTTCTTCCTTGGTCTCAGACATAAAGATTTACCATACCAAAATATACACAATCTCAAAAATAAGTGCATGTGCAATTATATAAATAAGCACCCTGCGCTATTTCCTTTAAATACATTTATACCATAAGTTACTTATAAATGATTCAGTCACAGACAGGACCCAATCAAAAATTATCAAAATGTTTGCAGTCTAATCCCTGCAAAAGGCACAGGGATTGGACTGCTAACGACTTGGGTAAAGTCATTTTCTCTCATGAATCCCTTTTCAGATTGTTTGGGGCATCTGGAAAAACAATTGAAGTATAGGTGAGCACTACCATCAGTCCTGTGTCATGCCAACAGTAAAGCATCCCGAGATCATTCATATGTAGGGTTGATCAATTTGATGACAAACAACGCATGATGGAGCATCTTGCTAGCAAACTTTGTGAAAACCAATATTTGTGTCATTCTCAAAACTTTGGCCATGACTGTATATCACCACACCATTAGAAACAAGTGCAACTCCTTCCACCAATCTAAACAGTGGAATTGTGCAAAGCAAGTCTCTGCTGCGGTACAGAAGCCCCTCACTACTAACATAGCAATTTGCTGCAAGATAGAGATTGACAGAGGTGACATATTTATTGAAGTACTCCAGTTAAAGTACATTATTTAGCTCAATAACACAGTCTGGCATATAATAATGTTAAATATTGGCTTTAACTACTTTTTAACTGAGCCAAACCTGGACATCATGACAGTTTCTAATGTGTCTAAAGAAGCATGCCTTAAACTGTCCTTGTTCCTAAACGATGATAAGAAATGCTTGGCCAAGAACAAAGGACAAAATTCTAGCTTAAATTTACACCTTCCATTAGAACTTAAACGTGAGTGGATTATACATAGCACTTAATTAGCTCACCCAGAGATGCTATGTGCAGTGAAAAGGAACCACATCAGTATACAGAAAACTGCCACAAAATAAAAAAGTAAATTTTCTGAAGAACCCCATAGTCTTAAGGTTTTGTACTCATGGGCATTAATATTTAACACTGAGAAACACAAAAAACAATGTTGAGGAACGAACCCATACATGCACACATACTTTGTGATGGCAATCGTAAGCTTTGTGTTCATTTAAATGTTGATAGAAGCGTCCACAAACGCTAGCCATTCGGACAATATAATTATGCAAGCGATCATTCCCACTTTTCTATCATTCAATAAACCACACGCTACAAATCATATATTCCAAAGCTGCTTTATTATTTCAGTAGCTGTCTTGAAAGAAGGTTAAGACCCCTTACACACTGGAGTTAAAATGCTGTGCCATTTTAAATGCAAATGCAAGTCATGCAAATATACATGAAGAAAAAAACGATTTCACAGCATGAATCCATAACCATATGTTCGCAATTGTGTCCGCTTGCAGTTGCATTATGATTAAATTTTTGCTGGACCTGGTTTGCTCTAATGCAGTGATCGCAAGACATCTGAATGCATGTGAAAAAGTCCATGTCTATGGAACGCATCATGTACATATCCACAAGCAGTGAAAAGAGCAGTTACACAAACGTGTTGGCTTGTTTTTCGCCATCCATTTCAACTTATTTTTTTAGCACAAGACTGGTAATCTCTGGTAGGACGGCTTCTACTAGGACAGGGGGAAACTATATTGAAGACCAGCACAGGTTCTCTGCTGCTGGTTGAGGATGGTGGGAGATTGCACGAGTTTTAAATGATATATCATTTAAATGATTCCTTGAGCTTTTCCCATTAGTTTTGATTGGGTTTATACATGTAGTGGACACACAGAAAACCCCACTGAAATGAATGGGACAAAGACAATGAATGGTAAAATCTCAGTACCATTAACCAAGGCTTGAGTTTGACACACCAGCAAGCACATACAGACAAAACTCAAAACATCTATCAGATGCATGTGCATATAGTTTTTATGCTTTTTCATAAAGTGTTCGTTCTTGGTTTTGTAGGCCCAAATGTTACACCAGTGCATAAGGGGCCTAAGAGTATAACCCAGTTTTCATAGTTTTCCTATTAGGAAGGTGTTAAAACATAAATCAATACCTACTTAAAAACAAGGCCATGAGCTATAGATCACAGAGTTATTTGTAGCATCTTCTTCCGGACAGATGGTATGTCTGCGTAAATTAGCATGTTCAGACACTTTTCAGAATAATATACAAGAATAATATTTGCAAGCTGGCAGGCAAATAGATACTTGATATACAGTACAGCTTCTCACTCAACAGTATGTTTTTATTCCATAATAATGTCCTTCTTTGGAATGTTGCCCTTAAACTGCCTTCATGTTAGTTTATAATATAGGTAAGAGAATGCATGGGTACTAATGCCGAGTACACACTACAGAAAATTTCTCCCAATGCGATATTGTTAACAATTTTACCGACGACTGAATGTCCTGATTAGCATGCCCATTCATGTCTACCCGTTTTACCTCCAGATCGGAGCTCTTCATCTGTATTGGCTGAAAAGATTGTGACTCTGTAAACTCTACGGAGATCTGCCTGCACTGCTGGTCGTGAGTGCATACACACTTAAGAATTTGTCCAACATCGTCCCATGGTTCATAGAAATTTTAAATCCAGTGATAAAAATCAAACGATACGAAATGCTTTGGTATGATAAAACAGGATCCTGGGGGCATACAAACTGATACAATACTGGACCTAACGGTCGTTTATCGTGTGATTGGCACAATATTTAGGTGAAAACCCTGTAGTGTGTACCTAGCTTAATATGGGTAAGAAAATATTTGCACATATGGGGGTGTCGAGGAATTTAAAAAAAAAAAAAAATGGTGACCTATATAAGAGTAACTATGATATCATTACCAAAGAATATTTGCAACAAGGCCATAATGATCTAATGTACATGTAGATGTTGATAAGTGCTGTGCATATGATCATCATCATCATTTATTTATATAGTGCCACTGATTCCGCAGCACTGTACAGAGAACTCACTCACATTAGTCCCTGCCCCATTGGAGCTTACAGTCTAAATTCTAACACACACACACACACACACACACACAGACTAGCGTCAATTTTGATAGCAGACAATTAACCTACTAGTATGGGGTTTTTTTTGGAGTGTGGGAGGAAACCGGAGCACCCGGAGGAAACCCACGCAAACACGGGGAGAACATACAAACTCCACACAGATAAGGCCATGGTCGGGAATTGAACTCATGACCCCAGCACTGTGAGGCAGAAGTGCTAACCATCTTTAGCCACCGTGCTGCCCCGAATGATATGATGCATTAATACTGCAGACTGTATGCACAACAAACTGAATCAGTAGTAAATGTTAGGATCATTCATCTACATGGCATTGCATGTCCTACAGAAGTAAATCTCAAAGCATGCTGCAATGACATGTTCTGTGTTTAATATCAGCACCATAGTAATGCACAGCATTCACTGTGCATACAAATTTGCATATATGATATGTGCTCCTAGGTTGCACTTAACATATGTTCCTCTTCATTCCTATGTAACGCTAGAACAAAACTAAGTTTTCATTATAAAATTCCAGGTCATGGCTATAAAACAAAAACGGCAGTAAATAATTTTTACACCAACAGGCAAAAAATAATAAAACTGTCTAGACCGGGCCTGGCCAACCTGTGGCACTCCAGATGCTGTGCAACTATAAGCCCTAGCATGCAGTGCCAGTAGATAGCTGGCAGGACTGGTGTAGACTTATTATACTGTTTGTCTCTTAATATCAAATTGTATACAATGTAACATTAAATGATACTTACATTTTAAAAACACATTACACAATTGTATCTTGTTCATGGCTTCTTTCAAAATGAGATTTGTCAGTGACCTGCATAGCTGCTACTCTATATGGATGCACGGTAGAAGTAACTTAAGAGGCATCCACATTAGATGACACCTAAACCTACAATACAAGCTGGTTTATTATAAGATTGAGCTACTAATAACATTTACAAAGATGTTCAGGAATTTGTCAGGGTGGAATTGTTTTAAGCAATATGGAATCATGGGGTGAAATATTTTCTTGACTTCCTGCTCAACAAAGAACACAGAAAACAAGCCACCTTTGGTAGAAATTGGCTGATAACAGAATATCTTGCATTCGGCTAGATAAGAACTGTAAATACAATGTCAAACTATCTAACTGTGAATGTTATTAGTAACTCAATTATATAATGTAACTTGTATTTTATGTTTATAATATAAATTTTTGAAGGGACTTTTTATTGGGGGGGGGGGAGGGGGGGGGGGGAATTCAACTAAATGCAAAGTGCTATAAGAGTCCACGTAATATGCCCCTGATGAGCGATAAGATCAGCCTGGACATCTCCAGTGGAGCCTCACCACACAAGGCTTTGGCAACACGTCACTACTTAATGAAGACCCCATCCCCCTGTTGGTGTCTTACAATGCTCTATAGTGCTTTCTATCATTTTAGATGTGTACTTCAAAGGCAAACCATGTTAGTAGTTACATAAATTTAACCATTATCAAGCATTTGTAATTTACTTCCTTCAGTGTTCTCTCCAGCACCTATTTCCAGGGTGCTCCACCGGGCTGTTTCTACTTGTCATCCTGCTCTTGGAACCCAACAGAGTCCTAATACAATAGAATAAACCATTGTTTCTCCTATTATAACAGGCACTATGTGAGCACTACAGCCAGCAGTGTGTGTGTTAGACTCTTGACCACCAATATGGCCAGTCCTGGCAGGTGTGGACAATAACCTCCGAAATGTTACAACATTACTACAAAGTATTACAATTGCCCCCACCTGGCTACTACTTTATGCCACCTGCCTGAAAAAAAATTCTGGGGACAACACTGCCTTTCCATATAATCACAACTCCATGGCTTTGCAGTTCCACACAATACACTGTACACGTGCATATTTCAAATTGCAAAGCTAGTGCCCTCACAAATTTTGCAGTCACAGCAAAGGATACATGCCTGAAATCATGGGTTATTCCAGGATAGCATCTACTGGCTCTGGTATTATCTCATACCTACTTGCATTTTAGAGATCACTGTAAGCTTTGCAATGTGTTTATAACTACAACTAAATTCCATTGGGAATGGTAACACTAGATACAATAGTTTTTATTGTCAAATCAGCTTACATGCATTTTACAAGTGGATATGAGGCCTTATCCAGATAAGTTACAAAGAAAGTTAAGTGGATTTTACAGGAGACTGATAACATACAAGCAATCAAGATTTTATTATAAATGAGCGCTATTTCGAATATACAAAGAAAAAAAGCTTGTGTGTGGACATCCTTTTTAAAGATTTGTTTAGGAAGTGGATTTCCGATTCCTTCTGCAAAGCAGACCAGCCCAAGCAATAATTAACATTATATGATAATTACATAATCATGGAAATATTTAAACACAAGCCAGGACAGACTAGTCTTAAAGTTAGAAGCTAGGCAAAAATCAGGAGCTAGCAATTTTGTAAATAACTAATTTCAAGCCACCTTTAAAGTGACATTGCATATTATGCATTGCACTGACTAGACCAGTGTTGGCTAACCTGTGACACTCCAGGTGTTGTGAAACTACAAGTCCAAGCATACCATTCCAGCAATAAGCTGCTCTATATTGGCAAAGCATGCTGGGACTTGTAGTTTCACAGGTTAGTCAACACTGGACTAGACTGTGTCCTCGACTTGTCTTCTCCAACTCATACCTCTTTGACAATGCATCCACTGGGTACCATTATAACTAGTACATGGCAATGAAACTCTAACACAAAACATTATAGCACAGCATTATAACAAGCAGTGCTTAATACAGATGTCAGAACTGCACTGTAAATTTATAGAATTTCAGCAAATTAGTGCAATTAAGAAATCAATAGGATCTACATGTACATATGCTAGGCAAGATAAAACTAAAATTGGTGCCAAAATGGTCCAGGATTCAAATAGAGCAATTGGGCAAACTGCAACAGAGGTCAATGCACCACAGACAGGAAGTGCCATCCTTCTGATGTAAAACAGGTTGCAAATGCCACCCACTCCTTCACAGTGAGAATTGTTGCCCAAACCCCAAACAATAATACAGACTGTACCATCGTGAAATAAGTTATAACAATATTAAAAAAAAATAGTAAATGAACTAATTATGAACAGTCACTTTAGAAAAAAAAAAAGTTTACAGTAAGGCACAATAACCACATCAGGTAACCTGCCCTTATACTACATGTCACTTCCCTCATCAAACCATCTGAGCTTTGTTAGAGCAACCAACTAGCATCTCTGCAACTCAACCATTTAAATGTCACTTATTCCCTTACTATTTAAAACAACTGCAAACAAAAACAAAAAAAATAACTTTTCACTTGGGCAACAACCCACAAATGTAAAAAAATAAATAAAAAAAAACATATTCCACTCGGATGAGAAAATCAATGCATTGGGATTTGTGCAGCAAGAGTCAATAAATCTCCCCCGGACCAGCTGTGCACAAAGAGGGAAAAGTACTAGAATATAAAAAGGGAGATTTTCATTATAGCAACGAGCCAAGGCTGCGACTACTCTGCTAAAAACCGTCGGGGTGTAGAAGAGGCACTCTGGCCGTTCACAACTTACATAGGTGCACGTATAAGTTGTATGCATGTCTGCGTTTTGAAATGAGCACGATCGTGACGAGTGCATGACTGCATGTTGCGTTAATCAATAAATAATTCAAAATCACATACCTCATAGGAACAAAATTCACGTCCAAGTCTTTTTTTTATTTAAAGCATCCTAATGGATTCCCTGAGGATCCACACCACATGCATGATGTCTAATGACCTTTGATGCAGCAGAAACACAAAATGGAAAGTTGCTGTTTTGGTTGTATACACAGACCAACGTCTTGGGGGGAGTTTGTTTTCGGGTTTTTTTCTCTCGACCCCTCTGGTTGCAAGATGCAATCGACAAATACCGAGTGGTTCACTATTTGCCAGGAAGGGAGCCGGATCCTCCCGCGCAGGCGCTCTCTCCCATTCTCCAACAGAGGATCACTATTAGGCAGCTGCAAAGGGGAGGCACGCTAGCAGGCATTGGTTTGCATATGGAGGTGGGCAGGGGCTGACCAAATCTATGCAGGATGAGGTCGATACTAAATAGGTTGATAACACGCATTACATTCCAAAGATAACGAGGATGACGGCAATGTTGTATAAGATGTCACCGAGTGGGGCCCTCAGCTGGCAGGTCACGGATATTATTCCATTGAGGCCTGTGCAGCGGCTGTGACTCATTTACTGAGCACTGCTTGCAGAGAGGCGGTTTATCACCCAGCTAAGGACAGATTGCCCTCAAGTGTTTCTCATTGTCAGTGCATACAGTATGGCGCTGATTACGTCAGAGGTTAAGAATCGCTGCACTATAATATTCAAATGTCCTTATAATGTAGTAACAAAATAATTTACCATGAAATACTTATCTCATTTTTAGATGCCAATATAATGGGGGAAATGGTGAGTTAGCACAAAGATGCATTTGGGGGGGAAATGACTAATATTTGCAGAATACGGATACACAATAACATGAAAGGTACAATACTTTAACGCTTTAAGTAGTATCATGGAAAGGCAATTATGCATATGCATTACTAGAATATACATAAATAGTAATAACTATATGGAACTACTAGACTTTATATTTTCTGTCCTTCGTTTCAAATACGTCTCACCTGCTGTACATAAAAGGTGATTGATTTAGAGTTAGCAAATCCAATTACACAAAAATGCATAATCCTGATTTAGAATTGTAAGGGGACGGGGCGCTTGGCTCTGTACTTAAAATGCAGGCCAGTATGTGTGTGCAGCATGAAGTATTTGTCCTCCATACAAAATAAGTTTGCATTTGCTCACCTTGCAGTGCAACATAGTTTACTTGGCTGCTAAAATGTGCACCTAACTCAGACTCTAGGGGCTATATTTACTAAACTGCTGGTTTAAAAAAGTGGAGATGTGGCCTATAGCAACCAGTCAGATTCTAGTTATCATTTATTTAGTACATTCTACAAAATGAGAGCTAGAATCTGATTGATTGCTAAAGGCAACATTTCCAAATTAAATAAACCAGCAGTTTAGTAAATATACTCCTAGGTTACTAAAACTGACTGTGACTGGATCACTCATAAATAACTTATGGTATGAATTAATTTAAAGGAAATAGCGCAGGGCACTTATTTATATAATTGCACATGCACTTATTTTTGATATTGTGTATATTTTGAGATAGGAAATCTTTATTTCTGAGACCAAGGTAGAAAATGTGTTTTTTTTCTGTTTAGCCTTTCTAGAGGTAATGCATTATGTATGATGTATATATCTGATACAATGAGCCTTTGTTAACAAAGCCTTTGGTGTATTGTGATGTGGGGAATTGGCTTGTTTGGGTTTGTGTTGTTCTGTGGAAATGTGTATTCGTCGACTGTCTGAAGAAGGTATTCATGTCAGTTAGACCTTTTGACTTGCTTGCATGTATCCTGCCTCTGAAATAAGATGCAGGATATCACAGCAAGGTTTTTAAGAATTTCATAGCTAAGTGTAAATATTATTGGCTTTGCAATGCATGTAAATCCATGTTTGTGTAAACAGGTTATATCCTGATGCTAAAAATAGCCTGTGTCTGAGCTGTATAAAAGGCACTAGCTTGTATTGGAAACTTGTTCTTCTGATTTTTATCTGACCTGATCACTGGTACCTCCAACCAGTGTGGGAGCAAATAAACATCACTTGCTTCAAAGACCTGCTTGAAAACATCTTCAGTATTGCTGTATTCCTGTGACCTGCAGATTAGACCCTAAATCTAATCTGTTCTCCGGCTGTCTCTGAGGTTTGGACCCAAGCTTTCTGGTACCACCGCTCTGCCTGCTACCCATGCAGCCCTGGTCAGTGCGATAGGCCAGGGGGGATCCATCCACAGCTTCCCTGATCCATAGTAAGAGGTCAGGAGTACCAGCCCAGGTACACCAGCAACAAGATATGCTAGCAGCGTCAGTTACCCAGAAGGATGCCGGTAAGGAGTCCAGTGATGGTAGCACCTGTAAGCCCCTCCTACTGCGGCAAAAGAGGGTGCATTTGGGATAATGAAAGGGAACGGTGGCAAAGTAAGCTCAGCCGGTTCCCAGCAACAACAGACAGGGTGGCATAGGCGGTCCATCCTGTCACACTGACCATACACACATTAACTGTTTTGTTTCTGGATGAACTTCATTATTATACATTAAATATACAATTGAGACACACACTCAACAACCTTAGTGTTATACATTCAATATACAATTGAGACACACACTCAACAACCTTAGTGTTATACATTCAATATACAATTGAGGCACACACTCAATAACCGTAGTGTTTTTTGTAAGTTACTTATTCTTTTTTTATTCACGTTATAACATTTACAAAGTTTTGTTATACAATAGATGCTATAAAAACCATCATTTCCAATTTAAATTATACCCCTTCATTACCAGAGTTAGTGCACCTCAATGACTAAAAAATTCTAGATTTTATTTATCATTTAAGCTAATTTTATATTTTTATGTTTAAATAACATTCAGAAGAAATAAAGTTTTTAATTGATAGTATATTGGACTAAATATTTTTAATCTTCAAGCCTCCATTGCAGCTTTAACAATTGGTTAGTACCTTCTAGCCTTTGGTACAGGCAGGAAATAAACTATGTTTTTCCTTGGATCAGTTGGAAAAACAGCAGTCTAACCTTAAAATAATAGAATGCATGTATTTCTTTATAAAGAAGCACTGAAATGGAGTTTAGGTACAAAAAATGGATGTGGCAATAGCTAGTTTGTAAGCTAGGACCATTATTCCTTTAGAAGATGGTTCTCCCTTTAGGGATCCTGTGGATAGAAAGAGTCAAAGTTGTTTAAAGAAACATAATATTTTTTCTGGGACTACCTTAAAGGCTTGTGTGGGCATGTCTTCTTGTGTGCAGAGCATTCAGACTATGGGGAGAAAGTTCATGTTGATGTTCAAGAGAAAATTAATAATACTTGCTAAAAAAAACATTGGAATTATGCATAGAGGAATATAATTCCTTTTGAGGCATCTTGGGATATTATGGCTTCATCAACAGTAGTTAAAAGAGCACTCTGGCTGTGTCCATGGGCAGCAGATACTAAGTATAGTCTAACTATAATTCCTTTGAAAGTTTCTTGATCTTTGATGACAAGCTAGATACCATGATTTAGAAGTTTTCTGGGGGTACATCCAACCATCTGCCACAAGATGGAAGGGTTAAATATATTGGTTCCTCTTTATCAATTTCGTTTCCTCTTCATCTTGCCAACATGTTAAGGATGTAACTGTACACTAGACAAAGGGGGAAATTCAATTCTAAAAAAGTCTGCACAAGGTGTCTCCGGAATGTCCGCGAGACTCCTTGTGTAGATTTTTTTTCGCAGAAACATCCCTCGTTATTCTTGCGCTTCATAGAGGTGCAAGCAAAAATAAGCGGATATTTTTACCATATAAGCGGTAACAATGCATAGCCTTGATGTTCATCAGAACTTCACAGTCAATTGAATTCCCCCCAAGGTGTTGTTATTACATCCAAACACCCCTTTCAGGCTTAAGGATGAGAGGCCAGTTCAAAAAGCATTGTAATAATTATTGCCTGACCCAGCCCTCATTGATTCCAGTGGGCAGCAGAATCATGGATTATACCAAAATGTTGATGCATTCTGTTCGGGATCAGTGGATTCTGGACATTGTCAGGAGAGGATACAAAATAGAATCTCGTGATGTTCTGTCAAAGTCAACTCCCCGGTGTTCACCAAGAACCGCTGCAAGGCGGGATGGGCTTAGCTGCCGGGAGTCTTCTCAAGATATAGTATAGCGGCAGGAGGAGAAAGTAGAGAGAGCGTAGTCAGACAGCCGGGACTGTTACACAAGGGAGCAATGTAGTACAGAATCAGCAAGAAGGCTCAGCATGAAGAATATCCAGGTTTGGTACACGTGTTGGTGGCAGAGGTACAAGACAGAGGCGATGCAACATCAGACAAGCCGGGTCAGGGTCACCAGAAATCAAAGAAGAGTCAGCAAGCCGGGTGGTACACAGGGGCAGGAGAGGCAGAATAGTTACACAGGCAGGTACTGGTACACAGGCGCTGCAAGCACAGAGATCCACGAAGAGAACAGGAGCCAGGAAGCAGACAAGTTGCTCTGACACTCATCGAGTGTCAGAGTGAAGATTAAATACCAGGTAAGATTCAAATCCCCCGCCCCGAGACCGCCGAACCCGGAATTGCGCCTTCCGACATAGACAGAGCGGTGCTGGAACGAAGGAGAGGTAAGTCTGTAACAGTACCCTCTACCCTAAAGGTGGACTCCGGACACCTAAAAAGGTTTAAAATTTCTTATGGAAAAAATTGTGTAGATGGGGGGCATGAAGGTCAGCAGCTCTTACCCAGAAGCGTTCTTCAGGACCGTAGCCCTTCCAGTCCACCAGGAATTGTACGGAACCTCTGATTTTACGAGAGTCTAGAATTTGTTTTACCTGATATTCAATCTGGTCCTGATCAACAATAGGAGGAGGAGCCCTGGAAGGAGTAGAAAACTTGTTGGTAGCCACCGGTTTCAGCAAGGAAACATGGAAAACATCAGGTATACGCAAGGAATGAGGCAGACTTAACCTAAAGGCTACTGGATTAATGACCTCAGAAGTAGCAATAGGCCCAATGAATTTGTGAGCGAATTTCTTACTGGGAACTCTCAAACGAAGATTTTGGGTGGATAGCAATACCTTGTCACCGATAGTCAAATTTTAGACCAGCTCTTCTCTTATCGTAAGCTTCCTTAGAATGAATGGTAGCTCTTTTTATTTTTTGATTGAAAAAGTAGCTTTATTTTGTATAAAGTACAAAAAACACAGTTCATACATTTCATTCAAGTGTACACAGTACACCGTAAGACATGATCATGCATACGTTTTAGTACAATACAGGGCATAAAGTACAAGACATGACATCCTACACTATATACATCAAGTACTGCACTAACCATTCAAACTTTAAAGCGTATCACAGTGCAATAAAATAACATTGGATGTGAGGGGGAGGTAGGTGAGAGGGGTAGGGTGATGGAGTCACGAGCAAAAAGTTTTTATTGAGAACAGACACAAAGGGAAGGGTGCATAAATAGACATGACATTCAATAATACTTCATGCTGTGAAGGGGAGTGGGTTGAAGGGGGGGAGGGAGGGGAGCACAAACCAAAGTTTTTTTATTGGAAATGGACACAATGGGGAGGAGGAGAAGAGGAGACAACAATCAATCAATTACAATCAATCGTCGTCTTCATCTTCCTCAGGACTGTCAAGGGTGTTATAGTCTCTTAACAGGCTATGGATAAGCCTGCGACAGTCCTGGATGGTCATCTCCCGCTTCAAGATGAGGCGGTTCCTGGCAAGCCACATAGCGTCCTTAAAACAGTTCATAAGGCGCCAGGCCTCCTGTATTGCCTCAACGGTGTGAGTCCCAGGAAATAATCCATAAAATACCGAATGGTATGAAAGGCAAGTCCTGGGCACACTGTCCTTAAGTTCATGTTCCAGGGCATCCAACAATGCCTGTGCAGTGGGACAGTCCCAAAAGATATGTTGAGCAGTCTCCCTCTTGGTAATACAAAAGGGGCAGTGAACATATCTGCACAGGTTCCGGGAGTGCATAAATGTCCTGAGAGGCAAACCCCCCTGAATGGCCATCCATGCAATGTCTTTATGTCCATTAGTCAGTCTCTCAGAGGCCACATTCTCCCAAACATGTTTGGCCGCGGCCACAGGGAGCCCTGGAACAGACTCCATAATGTCCTTAGCTCTGATGAGCTTGTGGATAGTTTTAGGTTTCCACAAGTCTGGTTTAAGTCCCTCCAGATGGTGCTCCCTCACAAATTGTCCAACATCCAGGTAAAACCAAGGTGTAGTCCAGTTGTAAGGGAAGGAGCTGTCCCACTTGTCCCAACCAAGTTTCCTCCAAAGAGGAAGAAGGAAAAAGCGGGACATGGACTTCCCAGCAGAGCAAACGTTCTTTTCAAGGAGTGTCCTACGGATACAGTTGCAAACAAAGAAAGCCCGCAGAATGGTGGGGATGTCTGGAATCCCTTTCCCACCTTTGTGGGGCTCCTTGTACATAACTGACCGCTTCACTCTGTCCATTTTGGAGCCCCAGATGAAGTGAAAGACTGTCCTCGTGATGGTCTTACAGACGGCAGCAAGAGGTGGCCAAGCTTGGGCCGTGTACTGAAGAACGGGAAGAATCTCGTTGCGCAGTACCAGTGCTTTCCCTTCGATGGTAAGACGTCTGAGGCTCCACAGTCCAATCTTTTGCCTGACTGTTGCCAGTCTCTCTTCCCAGCACTTCAGGGCCGCCTCCTCTCCACCAAACCAAACTCCAAGGATTTTGATGAAGTCCAGCTTGATTGTGAAGGGGAATGTAGCGGGGGATGACAAGTGCCACTGCCTGAATAGCATGGCCTCTGACTTCCCGCAGTTGACTTTTGCCCCTGAAGCTTGGCCGAAGTTGTTGCAGGTCTGGACGAGTGCTGCCACCGAACGCTGATCAGCGCAGAAGACAGTGACGTCGTCCATGTAGAGCGAACACTTGGCCTCTAGTCGGTCTGGACCCGGTGCGGTGATCCCTCTGATCTCTGGGTTTCGCCTGATGGACATCGCAAAGAGCTCTATACAACAGACAAAAAGGAGAGGTGAAAGAGGGCAGCCTTGTCTTACCCCAGACAGTACAGAGAAGGGGTCAGTCTTCCAGCCGTTTACCAACACCGAGCTGTAAATATCAAGGTACATCAGGTTAACATAAGAACAAAACATATCACCCAATCCAAACCTGCACAGAACCTTACGCATAAAACCATGAGAGACACGATCAAAGGCCTTCTCCTGATCAAGACTGACCAGGGCCACATGTGCATGGCGGTCTTTGATATAATGAACCGTGTCCCTCAGCAGCGCAAGGCTGTCTGCAATCCTTCTACCAGGAATGCCACAAGTCTGATCAGGATGAACAATTCGCCCAATGACAACCTTTAGCCTGTTGGCTAGTACCTTGGCCAAAATCTTGTAGTACACGTTCAGGAGGGAGATGGGCCTCCAATTTTTGAGGTCACATCTCTCTCCCTTGCGCTTATACAAAATCGTGATCAAGCCCTCTCTCAGAGTAGGAGGCATCCTGCCCTCCACCACCATCTCCTCATACAGCTCTAGCAGGTCCGGGCCAATGAGGTCCCACAGCGCTACATAGAGCTCGGCTGGGAGGCCATCACTGCCCGGGGTCCTGCCCGGCCTAAAGGATTTAGCGGCAGAGTGCAGCTCCCCCAAGGTGAGGGGGGCATCCATAGCTGCCCTACCTGTAGGATCAATAGGGTTAGTAATACCTGACAGGAAAGATTCAGCCGCGTCGTCGTCTGTAGTCTTAGGGGAGTAGAGTTTGCCGTAGTAGTCTGTGACGACTCCCATGACGCCCTCCTTCCCCCTCCTGGGGGTGCCAGACTCGTCCCGCAGCTCAGTCAGGGGCGTGTGGCCGGAGTGGAGTTTTCTGAAAAAGAAAGAATTACATTTCTCACCCTTCTCCAGATTCTCCACCTTGGAACGGAAGATGATGCGATTGGCCTCTTCCTCGAAGTGCCTTTTCAGGCCCCCCTTGGCCTCAGCCAGATCATCCCTCACATCCCAGCCGCAGAGTTGGAGATCCAGCAGGGACTGCAGCTGACGCTGAAGCCTCCTGAAGTGTCTCTTCCTCTCACACGCCTGTTTGCGGCCTTTAGCCTGAAAGAAACTGCGAAACTTGCCCTTGACATACTCCCACCAGTTAGACATACAGTCAAAATACATTTTGTCATTTTTCCACATTACATAGGCATCCCTCAGCTCAACCATCTCCTCTTCCTTTCCCAGCAGAGCGCAGTTCAACTTCCAAGAGCCAGGGCCAGGAGGAAACCTGTGACCCAGAACACCTTCAAAGAGAATGGCCCTATGATCAGAAAAAAAGCAGGGAACCATGACATGCCTGTTTTGTCTTACCGCTCTCGATGTAAACACAAAGTCAATCCGGGAACGCACTGAGCCATCGGGGCGACTCCAAGTATAATTCACAGAGCCGGCCCCCATGGATCCCACTGCATCCCGCAAGGATGCTTCGGCTACCATCTCCTGCAACAACCTGGAAGAAACATCAAGTTTAGCATTAGTACAGGAACTCCTACCATCTTCCTCTATAGGACAGTTAAAGTCCCCAGCCATCACTACCGCCCTGGTGGTTGCGAGCTGGGCCCGCAGGGTCTGGAAAAGCTCCAAACGCTCATTCTTACGGGGATGCATACACACAGATAAGCCTGATAGGCTCACCCGCCCAGGAGCCATCTACGATAAGCAATCTGCCGCAGACAAACTCCTGGACGGAATCTAGTGTGAAGAGGCTTCCCCTGATAAGAATGGCGACCCCTGCAGACTTACAGTCACTCCCCCCAGACCAATAGGAGGGCCCGTGAGACCACTGCCTCCCCAGATGCCTGTAGGAACTAGAGAAAGGGAGAGAACATTCCTGCAACATGTAAACATCACATTTCTGACTGTCAAGAAAGGTAAACACAGACTGACGTCTAATCTTATCCTTCACACTCCTCACATTAATGGTAAAAAGAGAAAAGTTAGCCATTAGTTGGGAGAAAAAAGAGAGTTAGCACAGTCAATACATCAGTTACCCTCCTCGTCCGGTGGGACTTGGTCCGGTCTGCCCGTGTCCCCTTCGGGTGGGAGCAGACCTTTCTCCACTAGCTGGTCGAATAGGCAGATTTGGGGCAGTTGCAGGAATTCTTCCTCCTCCTGCTCAGAATCCAGCAACTCATCCACCATCTCTACCAGGGCCCCCTCTGACGGGAGAGGGTCCTCTTCTAGTTCGATTGCCTTTTTCTTGGAAGGGTCAGAGTCGCCAGCTGGGCTGTCCAGCTCTTTCCGCTTCCTCCTTTGTTTGTTCTCATCACCTGCAGACACAAGAGGGAGGAGGGGGGGAAATCCTCCAGGGAAAGGGAGGGAGCTGCAGTAGCGGTGGAGGGGGTTAGTGCTACTGCAGGGGGGGGGTGTTGTGACAGCAGGGAGGGGGGTGCTGTCACAACAGGGGTGGGAGATATCTTACCAGCTCTTGGCTGCGGTGTGGGCTTCTGTTGCTTCCTCTGGGCTGGCTTGGGCTGCAGGGCAGGGGCAGGTCCGCTTTCTGGCAGTCCAATCCCGGCAGCTGCAGCGTAGGATCTGGCCCTTTGGGGGCAGTCCCTGTAGATGTGGCTGGCCAGGCCGCAGAGGTTGCAGGACAATTTTCTTGGGCAATCCTTGGACTCGTGCCCCGCCACCTTGCAGTTCCTGCAGGCTGAGACTTTGCAGCTTCTCGCCATGTGGTCAGCTTCGCCGCATTTCCTGCAGTTCCTTGGCTGATCGGCATAGTGAAGAAGGCCGGCAGAGCCGCCCAGGGCAAAGCTTGATGGCAGGTGTTGGAGTCCGTCAGTTGCCGTGCTGTCTTTCCTCAGTCTGATAATGATGGACCACTTGCCTGTCCAGAAGCCGTTGACATCCAGGATCTTGGAGGGGTCCTTGACCACGGAGCAGAAGCGGCTCAGGAAGGTAGCGATGTCCTTACCAGGGGTGTGAGGGTTTCTCATGGAGACCGTGACTCTTCTCTCCTCTCTCTGGATGGGGCAGTTCCCCACGAAGCGGGAGAAGGGAGACTCCGGTCTCGCAGTCTTCACTGCCTCCCAGTACCTCTTACAGATGGCAATGGAGTCGAAGGTGATGTACCAGATCCCTTTCAGGTAATTCTGCATGCTGAGGGTTTCAGCCTTGGAGAAGCCCTGGTCCAGGATCATCTTCTTACCGAAGGTCTTGGCCGTCATGTCTGGGACCCTTCCTTCCACTTCCTTCAGCTTCAGGACCACGGTCTGCCTCATCCAGGGTTCCAGAGTGGGGGTCTTCTGGGGGGTGTCCTGGCTGGGCTGGCCTTGTCCAGCAGTAGCAGGGGCAGTGGAGGCAGAGGTTCCGGCCACGGGGGGAGGCTTCGGGGCGGTGGTCTTTCCTCCCTTCTTCCCAGGGGCAGGAGCAGGGGTGGAGGCAGGAGCTGGGGTAGCTGAGGCCATCGTCCTGGCTCTTCCTGGGGCAGAGAGGCTGGTCTTCCGGGGTGGAGGGAGCAGTGCAGATATCCTCCCGCTGGGTGGAGAGGAGCAGGGGCTTCCGCTGAAGAGGGGGCGCTTCTTCCGGTGGAGCAGGGCCCGAGGAGAGGAGGGCTTCTTCAGCTGGAGGTGCTCCCGGCGTCTTATTCCCGGCAGGCAGGGGGGGTCGGCAGCGCTTCTTCCCCGGGGTCGGTCTTCTTGCTCCTGGCCGGCTTTGATCGGGTAACACAAGTCTCAAACAGTTCCTCACCAGGGTTAGAGTGTGCTATCGGATGAGCCACACTCAGGTATGTCCTCTGGGTTTTGGGCAGGAGAGAGACAAGTGCACCATGCAGCAGAGTCTACATCAGCCCCTCACCGATGTTAGAGTGCGCTATCGGATGAGCCACACTCAGCATAACCTCCACCAGGTAGTTGGTAAACTGATAAGAACAGATACTACACTTGATCTTAGCCAAAAGGCAGAGAAGCGATGAATTTGTGAGCGAATTTCTTACTGGGAACTCTCAAACGAATATTTTGGGTGGATAGCAATACCTTGTCACCGATAGTCAAATTTTAGACCAGCTCTTCTCTTATCGTAAGCTTCCTTAGAATGAATGGTAGCTCTTTTTATGTTTATCTTGGTTTGTTCCCAGATGTGAGAGAAGTTGCGAAATAATGAATCCACTGCTGGAACCACTGAAGGTGATATTTGAGTGAAGGTGGGTAATTTAGGGTGACAGCCATAAAGGACAAAAAAAGGGAGAGTTAGAAATAGCTTAGTGGAAATGATTGTTGTGAGCAAACTCAGCACATGGGAGAAGATCCCAGTTGGGATGGGAGATAACCCAGTTATCTTGATTAGCCAAAACAAAAATTCTTAAACATTTCTCCAACTCCTGGTTAGTTCTCTCCGTCAAACCATTGGACTGGGGGTGGTATGCGGAGGAAAAATCAGATCCAGATTTGTTACAAAAGGATCTCCAGAATTTGGATATGAACTGGGATCCTCAATCGGAAACAATGTGTTGAGAACAACCATGGAGGTGGAATATCTCCTTAAAAAAAATATCACGGCTAAGGAGGAGGAAGATGGAAGGCCTCTGAGAGGAATAAAATGGGTTGTTTTAGAGAAGCGATCCGTGACCATTAAGACCACTGTACAAGATTTGGATGGAGGAAGGTCAGTGATGAAATCCATGGAAATTTGCGACCAAGGGTACTCAGGGACAGGTAACGGAAGCATATGTCCATAAGGTCTCCTTCGGGGAGTCTTGTGTTGAGCACATTCAGAACAAGTTGAAACAAATTTCCTTACATCATCAGGTAAGGAAGGCCACCAGTAGTTTCAAGATAACAAATCCCAAGTCTTGCAAATGCCAGCATGGCTGAAGAAGAGAGAACGATGAGCCCATCGTAGGAGTTTGGTACAAAGATGAGAAGAAATGAAAGTTTTGCCCGGAGGGCAATCTCTATTGAGGTGTGTTGCCCCCAATTTCAGATCCAGAATGAATTTATTCTCCTCCAAGGGTTCTGCGTCAGCAGGATCAAATGAGTGAGATAGGGCATCCGCCTTGATATTTTTAGATCCAGAAACGGAAGGTGATGTTGAAATCGAAGCTGGAGAAAAATAAGGACCATCTTGCTTGCCGAGCATTCAGACAGTGGGCTGTACGTAAGTATAGCAAATTTTTGTGATCAGTATGGATGGTTATACGAAATTGTGCTCCCTCCAGGAGATGCCTCCATTCAGAAAGAGCCAATTCACGAATACCAAAGTTCCTTTCAACAGGTAATAGGCGACGGGAAAAGAATCCACATGGACGAAGTTTGGCAGAAACATTCTGTTGTGAAAGCACTGCTGCCGTACCTACAGAAGACGCATCCACCACCAGGACAAAAGGGCGTGAGCAATCAGGTTGTTGGAGGATGGGTGCAGAAGAGAAGAGAGACTTCAGTATACCAAAGGCTTGGTAGCTTCAGCCGACCACAATTTAGCATTCACAGTCTTACGGGTCAATGCAGTGATAGGTGCCACTAAAGTAGAGTATCCTTTAATAAACCGGCGATAATAATTAGAGAATCCTAGGAACCGTTGAGTAGCCTTAAGGCCAGAAGGTTGAGGCCAGTCAAGTATGGCCCTCAATTTGGTGGGGTCCATCTGTAGCCCGGTCCCGGAAATGATATACCCCAAGAAGGGTACTTGCCTCTGCTCAAAAGTACATTTTTCAAATTTACAGAACAGACGATTCCTCCTGATCCGAGTCAGAACCTCCAACACGTATTACGATGAGATACCAGGTCCTTGGAGAAGATGAGGATGTCATCTAAGTAGATGACTACGAATTGATACAAGAGGTCTCAGAAGAGTTCATTCATAAGCCTTGAAAGGACAGGATATGACAGACTGCCAGTTTAAAGTGGGAGAATGGAGACATAGCCAAGGCAGACCAAGAATGACCAGATTGGTAGATCTCTGGATCACTAAGAAGGAAATGCTCTCCCGTTGAATTGCCCCAATCTGGAGAATGAGAGGAGTAATACGCACTAGAATAGATCCTTCAGGGATTTTTCCCCCCATTGAATCACTCTCTTGCCTTATCTGGGCAGCATCCTGAGTTAGGACAGGTCAAGTTATGTCTTATCTGAAGACACAGGGCTGGATCAATATCAAGGCAAATATATTAATTTTGTGCCAGCACAACAAGTCATTTTCCTGGGGTCCTTATATATACTGTGAGAAACAAAGTGTCTTTAACAAAAGAAAGATGCTCCAATATCCAGTCATTGGCTTGTCATCTCCAGTCTAGATCAAGTGACCCAATTAGCAAGAACCCACAGGAAGTCGCTCAAGTGTTGGCAGGATCCAACACTAAAGGAATGGGAAGTGTTGCTTCTATAGTCAGAATGGACCACACGCATGAAATACTCCAGTTCAAAGACTTGGGAGCCCATCTCCTGGCAAAATAGCATAAGGAACATGGTCATAGAGAGAAAGTAGATTACATCTCAATGTTCTGAAAATAAGGATGCAAAGGCACCAGAGTTGGAACTGTAGTTCTCTAGGTACCCGACCCTCTAGGTTCACAGTTCACAAAGGTAAGAAGGCAAGAAAGAGATAATGACCTCGGGCCTGATTCATTAAGGATCTTTAATGAAGAGGTATCATATTTTAGTCTCCTGGACAAAACCATGTTACAATGCAAGGGGGGCAAACTAGTTTTCTGTTTTGCACATAAGTTAAATACAGACTGTTTTTTCATGTAGCACACAAATACTTGATAGCTTATTTGTACACTGAAATTTAAAGTTGATATTTGTGTGCTACATGAAAAAACAGTCAGTATTTAACTTATGTGCAAAACAGAAAACTAGTTTGCACCCCTTGCATTGTAACATGGTTTTGTCCTGGAGACTGAAATAAGATACCTCTTCATTTAAGATCAAATGTGTTCACACAAAGTAAATGACACACTGCTCCCCAAGGAGAAACGTATTCTCCCACCAAATATTGAAAAGTGTCAGTAACTTCAGTGTCGGCAAAAACCCCAATAAAATTTCCAGCAGGTTACCTCACAGCTCAGAGTCCCAAAAGTCGCAATCTCCTGGCAACAAAGCCCCTAGTTGAACAATCCAGGTGGGATATTGTGCCAGGGGTTTTGATCCAGTTGGTGGGTCTGTGTAATTGTTGATCCAGGCCGCTTGGCCAACTCTCCACCAGCTCACCACCACTCTGGGCATCGGTCTCCCTACGGATGAAAGTTCTCCAATACTCCAGAATCTACGAGAATCGCCCAATGTCAGTGATGACAAATCAGTCTCAAGGATACAGCACCCGATCTGACTGAGCAGGTTCCTTGTTCAAATGATCTCCTCTGGCACTGATAGAATACAACTACTCAACATCTGTCTAAGTCCTTCTCCAAGGAAATCCCTTTGTAACAACCATAATGTCCCTCCAGGGTTACCTTTTAACTCCCTTCAAAATCTCCCAGTCCTTGCCCCTTTTTTGGCCATTCTTCTGGGCCATGATCTATTTTTAACTTCAATAGTATTTTTATTATTAATTTTTCAAAAATTATGGGGTACAGAAAGAAGAAAGGGATGGGGGGTAAGGAAAGGACACAAAATAAAAAGGGGAAGGATTGAAAGGGTACATAGTGGGGGGAACACATTAAACAATTCTGCTGTTAAACCATATTGAACACATGAGGGAGGGAACCTAATAGGATCCCTTCCAATTCGTGAAAGTTACACTGGTCGAATGGTAACCATGGAACTACTAATAGGGACATTGGGGAACTTCGCTAAGTGTAGGAGATGCAGGTAGTAAATCAGAGTCTATTTGGTCTGGACGCGGGTTCCTTCTCAGTTCGTAACATACACATGCCAGCTGAACCACTTCATTATCGGGGACGAGGTGGCAGTGGAGTAGGGCATCCCCTCTGTCTCCATTTCAAAGCTGAATTGCACCTTGGCCACTACTTTCGATATCAAGGGTATCTGTGGTGACTTCCAACCTTGAGCTAAGGAGGCTCTTGCAGCAATCAGAATATGACTAAAGACATATTTAGCATATGATGGAAACTGGGCCATGATCTATTTTCATGGGTAGTGGCTGGGCTCTGGGTGGTAACAGGGGTGGAGGGAGAATATGACCTTAGCAGAAGCCCACCTTCTGTTTCCCTGCATTCAAGTCTGGTTTTGGAACGTGCTAGGACAATGATAATAGTCAATAATCAAATTCCACCTCCTGATCTTAGATAGAGTCCAGACCCTCCCATTCTTAACCCTTACACTATTTTGTGTCGTGTCAGAGTCCCCAGCTGTTCCATACTTCCTGTGGGCATCCTCCCTGGCCCTCTTTGATCACAAAACAATGCTGGATTCGACAACCAGGCAGCATTTATTAAACTGGGTGGGTCGATGTAGCTCAAATGGCCCACTGACTGACAGACCAGGTTGGCCCATTATTCCTACTGTGCTACCCGGTCTTGTCACAGGAGGAAGTAGAAATATCACCATGATGGCAAAAGTAAAATAGTTGTGTCCTGGGCAGAGGAAAATCTGAAGTCACTCTTGCACTCCACGTTGCAGACAAGCCTAATGTCATGGCCGCCTACTTAAGCCAAAAGTAAGCTCATCCAGGAAAATGGACCCTGAATCGGTAAATCTGTCAACTGCTGTCAAAGATTTTTAATCTTCCACCAAATAGACCAAATGGTGTCAGATAGATCATCAAAAAAGTCAGGTTATTCCTCCTCTACAATGTTCAAGGAACAAAGAGTATAGTTGTAAATCTTTAAATCTTATGGTCCTTCCAGCTAGGGTATGTCTTGCCTTCTTTTCTCCATCAGTCCTCTTGCCTTTAATGGTTGCTGTAAATAATTTGCGCAGTTAGTTTTGGTAATGAACCCCAGAGGCTGGTGGCTTTACAAGGGTTAATATTAGTCTTAATCATACTGCACCAACACAGAGACAACTCCCGAAGATGATGATAGTCTGGAAAGTATTAAATACTTTGGTTCAAGCTAAGAAGAACAAGAAGTCTGTACCAAAAATTGTGATTATTTACAAGCATGTGGAACACTAGAGCTTACAAGTATAAGTACTCACAGTTAGCATCCATGAAAGATCTGTAGCAATGATCATTGGCAAAGGTCTGGTACACAGTATAGTCAAAGTGCAGTCTATAACTGTAGTCAAAGCAAAGTTCCAGGATTTATCACACAATGTAAACAAAGGTGCAGCATTAGGCACAGACAGGTTTAATGACAACTGCTCAATGTTTATAGGCACTGGGAAGAGACAAGTGTAAGCCAAAGGTCCGGTATACAAAGAGACATCAGGAACATGAATAATGCTAGACACTGGTGAAGGCACACAATAATCTGGCACTCAAAGCACTTGGCTGATAAAGTGACTGAGGTGCTCCCAGTTTAACAGTCTGATCTGGCAATACAGCTGTAACCCGCACCTCCAGCCCCATTACACCTCAACTGGTATGCTAAGTCTAGAAGTCTACAACATCCATGGTTAACAGTAGCCTGTAAGATGCTTCTAGAACAACCTTGGACTCTACCTCTTCGGTCAGATATTCTACACCAAGAACCAGTTCATAATCCAGGGGCTAGTTTTGATGGCAGGGAGATTAAGCAGTCACTGTTGAATCATAAGGGAATCTCAGAATAAGTTAGTGACAGGCAAGGAAAAATAACTTTTCTGTGAACTATTTTAAAATTTAAAAAAAATGTATAATATAGTGAGAACCTAAGCTGGAACCAGCTCTGGCCAATATTTCAATATTTCTGCACAGTGTGTTTTTGGACATCAGATTGGCTTGTCAGGTTTTTTTCAATCAGTGAAGAGGATTCAACTTCATATGAAGACCTTTGTTGCACCCTGGGATCTCAACTTCATTCTCAATATGTGTCTGAACCATTTGAAGCAATGCAACAGGTTTCCCTTAGGTAGCTTACATTGAATGTAATGTTTCTTGTGATGATAATCTCTTCTCAGAAACAGGGAACTGCAAACTTTATGGTGTAAAGAACCATTTTTGTGTATATGGATAACGTGCTGAGGACCAATCCAGGATTCTTACCTTTAGTTTCCTCCTTCCATATTAATTAGCATATTTTTCTTCTATCCTAATATTCACAATCTACTTATATATTTATGATCACAATCAGCTAGTAACATTGAAAGGAAGTTACACACATCAGACAGAGCAAGCTCTATGTATCTCTCTAGATCAAAAGAATTTAGAAATATGGAACGACTCTTTGTCATTCCAACAGGACCTCTAAAAGGGGTATGCCCCATCCAAGCAAACAATCTCAAAGTGGATTAGAGAATTTATTGCACGGGCATATAATATAAACACACAAACTGCCAGAAATTCTGAAGGCTCACTCAAATAAAGCAGCAGTTTGGCATGTAGGGTTCAGGCCACAATAGCATATTTTTGTGGAGTGGTCATCTATTCATACCTTCACCAGAAATGATCTACTAGAAGTGATATCCTCTACTGATGCTCAGTTTGGGAGACAAATTATTCACGCAACTACACAATGAATTCTTGAATCATGCAGCATACAGTATATGGTTGTTACACTTTTTTTGTAGCCCTCCATATTATTGCTTGGTTACATCCCATTGTTAAGGCTCCAATGGAGCACTGAGCAGGAAAGAAGCAAATCATATTTACAGTTAATTCCTTTTCCTATAAATACTCCATAGTAGCCTAATTCACACCAATGTTTTTCACTATGTATATGCTATAATACAATAGCTTTTTTCATTCTATGGATATTGGGAAAAATGTAAAATGATAAATGAAGTTAATTTTATTCAGTTAGTGCAGCCACAGATAATTAACCCAAAATATTATTTCCTTTTTCCCCAAGTATGAGGGTACTGTTGGAATCTTTATCTGTATTAGTTTGAAGAATAAAAATACACAAAATCTTCTTTAAAGGTCTATTCTTTTCTGTTTTTTCTTGATGTTTAAACTTTGTTTATTGAAAACATAGCTAGATAAAGATCTAACAATGCAACAATATAATGCATAGATTACAAGACTTTCCATTTTCAAATATATGAATCAAAAAAGAACAAAAAAACAAGAAGGGGGTGCCGTGGCTAGGAAGAAAAGGGGAAAAAAAAATGCATCAATCCGGCGGCACCTGGGAACCAGCATCTTCCTCCCTCCTCGCCTCTCACTGAATGTCGGGCGTGATGTCATCATGTCCGACATATTCAATGAGAAGCGGTGGGAGAGAGGAGGATTCTGGGTCCCAGGCACTGCCGGATTGGTAAGAAGACAGAAGAAATAGAAGAAAGAAGGCCAAGTATGGTAATAAAGAAAAGGGAGGGGAAATGGTGATAGAAAACAGCAATGGAGGGGCGAAAGAATGAAGGAGGGAGCAGAGTGAGGATTAAGAGGGCCAGAGTGAGGATGACATGATGTAGTACTCAGGAGATGGTAACAGAGATACTTGGAACAGCGATAGTTCAATACAGGCCACGAGCTGAGAGCAGACTGAAGTAGCGATGGTAACTCAGGACAACAGCTGAGGAGTCACAGGAACAGTAGCAGCTCTGAGAGGTAGTGGTGAGAGAACAGAAGCTGACATTATGTAGTACTCAGGAGATGGTAACAGAGATACTTGGAACAGCAGTAGTTCAATCCCGGCCACGAGCTAAGAGCAGACTGTCAGCAACAAACCCAAACCAGAAGGAAGTCAAGAACCAGAACCACAGGCTGCAGGAAGTGAGCTTGAAGAACAGGCATGAGACAAGTGAACATAGGAGGTTTAAATAGTGCTCCATAATCCCATAGCCAATGAGGGAAGAGAGGAGGTCTCGAAAGAGGACAGACTCTGCACCTGCGTAGATCTAACTGCAGGGTGACGTATGGTGTGAGCCTGATGCCAGGATATGCCGGTTTCATGGTCTGTTAGAGACAGGAAAAGAGACAGATGCCCGTATGCGGGACCGGAGCGTGACAGATAAATGGAGAAAGAAGAACTAAAAAGAAGAGGTTAGAAAAAGGGTCGGTAGTGTGGTGATATTAATGATGTAGGAAGGAGGACCACAAACGGCTCATATACTGTACAGTCAATGTCCTTGGAGATGGAGGCATCAGTAAAAAGAGATGAGGAAAAATAGGGTGATATCATGGTAACACTCCAAAATTTCCCAATAAATATTCAATCATAGGACTCCATCTGCTGCGAATATGTAATCTTTATAACAATCAGTGGCCTTGAATTTCAGTCAGGAAAACCAGGTGGTGTTAAAATCAGTGACTTTATCATTGGCGGCAGAGATCAAGTCATCCATTGACATATAGTAGTCTATTCGGGTATACCAGTCCTTAAGGGATGAAGGATCATGGCATTTGAATTGGATAGGAATGACCGCCTTAGCTGTGTAGCTCAGGTGACTGAGCAGCAATTTTTTAAATTCATTAATAGGGATTTTAAACAAGTTGAGGAGCCAGAAAGCTGGTTCTAAAGGAACTTCATAGTTTAGAATAGTCTTAACAGTATGAACTACCTCAATCCAAAATTGCTGAATGCGCGGGCACTGCCACCAAATGTGCAGGTAACGCCACAGAGCACCTCTAACATATACCTGAGGTATTTGGGTATATCTTCTGAAGTAAACTGGGATGTCTATACTAACGTGTCAATATTTTATATTGTGTTTCCACTACAGAGGTACTGATGGAGCATACATGGGTAAGCTGGAAGACCTTCTGCCATTCTTCTATTATTATTATTATTATTATCATTTATTTATTAGGAGCCACAAGGTTTCCGCAGCGCCGCACATAGTACAAACAGTAGACTATACAGGGTATAACAGTACAGAACAATAAACAAAAGTACCAATACTTCACAAACTCCAGGCAGGCAGATGCAATAGACACGGAGCAGAAGAACGGGTAAGGAGACGGGAGGGAAGAGGGCCCTGCTCAAGCGAGCTTACATCCTAAGTGAGGGTTAAACAGATCAGGCACAAGAGGAGCCAGTTGAGGGAATGGGAGAGAGGGGAGAACGTATTGGAACGGTTCAAAAAACTGGGTCGTAGGAATTCACCTATTCATGTGAGAGGCATATAAATAAGTGCATTTCTGCAAATCGTAATTTATTGCATTTTTGCAAATTACTTTTTGCATCTAAGCAATTCAAAACTAGTATTTGTCTTTTTCTATCAACTGTTTTCTTGGTACTGTTCGTTTGATCAAATACCAAGCAAAAATATGTGCTGGAAGAGGCAAGTAACACAAAGGTCATAAACTATCTTCTGCATTTTGTAAATGGTAGCCGACAGAAATAAACTTTGCTAGTTACAAGATAGCTACCACCCAGGTGGTATATTCCAAGAAATTTTAGTTAGGGTCCTAGACAATGGTTTTGATTGACACACTTTACACAGACAGCATAAGTATGGCTATTGACTAGTGCCAACCCAGACTTTACATGCCCACCTACTCACACTGCTACAAGGAAGTAATTATTAGAAAAAAAGTACTGGAAAAAATAAATCTATATAATGAGGGAAGTTACTGCCGTCTTGATGGGGTTGGAATTACTTAAACATCTGTATTGTTCTGGAAAAGGCCCCTTATGGGGCTATGGCATTTGAGAGTGGCTCATTAAACGGAATATTAGTCGTTTTAACATACACTGCATTGACCCATCACCGTTACCCTTTTATTTCCAGACTTTTCACTCTTCTGTTTGTCATACCAGCACCCAACTCCTGCTATCCAGTAATCCATTTGTGAAATACCATGACACAATTATTTCCTGTAGATACGTGATGGGTACAAATATCAGTATTATTAGTAACAAATCAGTGAAGCACTGGATGTACTGTAAACAATTATCCATAACAATAGTAGCAATATATAACAGGATTTTAAATCTGAACCATCACCCAACATGAATTGGTCATGTAGTTTAGAGGATGTCACTCATGTCTTTAAATGGTGCTGTTTGTGTCTCCTCAAACACACAGGCCAGAGTGGTCCTCAAGGTTTATTGGATGAGGGGGGCTTTCTACGTCTATTTATTGTAGCAAATTGTATACTGGTCATGATGTATTTAATCAGGTGGAAGTAATCTGTGCTTGTCCAGTGGTGGTTATATTAAACAGAAAATATATTCCAGGATGCTGGGACTTGTAGCTCTACAACAATTGGTGAGCCATGAGTTAACCATCTTCATAGTGTGATTTGGTGTGATTGTTTCCTTCTACATCAATCATTAGCTTTTGCAAACTAGAAATACCATATCCCAGAAGAACAGTTTTGTCAAGGTACCAACAGGTACTGTGCAAATAGCGTCATTGTATCTTTTAAAAGCAGGAAGTGATCGGCCCACCAAATTTCAAAAATATCTGGCAACCCTGGTTTGCCACCTATGGAGTAGATAAACCAAGGGCACATTAAAGCGGAGTTTGACATCACTGAATTTGTTTTAAGTCACACGGTAAACGTCTGACAAGACCCAGGACGTCAGGCTGAATCCCCTCCATTCCCCATGCTAACCCTCCCCTCCTTTCCCCCTCTTGGCCCCTTAAGTCTGATCTTCTCTCCTCATCACACATTAAGCCTCCTCCCCTCCTCTCCTCCTCCCCACTCACCCCCTTCCGAGCTTTAACTTTTTTCCACTCTCAGTTTCGTGATTTAGCTTTATAACAAAGTTCTTAATAACAAATTTTTCTTTAAGTTTGAAAATTCTCTGATTTGTAATCTAACCATTATGCTGTTAAAACATGGAAAACCTTTCAATAAAATATATAAAAAATAAATAAAAAAAAAGCAGGAAGTGATCACCAGCATCTGGAGGGATTCTTGCTGTGACTGTCCACTTTGAAATGTAGCCTGAAGGAGGGGGGCAATTGGTGGGGACCAGCAGGCTAGATGGGATATTAGAATGTGGTCTTTGCAAATCTGTGACCACAAGGTACATTTTTTTTAATGCTGAACCTTTTTTTAAAAACAAACAAACAATAACACAGGTACTAGGAAATATTCTTGAAAATCATCAGTATGCCACGAAATCTGGTGACACACACTGTGTAATTGTCCCAATATTGTAGCATTAAGGGCTAAAATGATTCCAATACACAAAGCACAGCGCTGACAGTCAATGAACACAAAATCTGTTGAAACAGTCCGTGAGAGTAAAATAAACGCGTCAGGTAGAGAGAGCATGCTGAGCCTCTACTGACTCCATGCAAGTGTACTGTTGCTTCCACGCTTCTTTATACATCCATCACTTACACTGCAGAGGTATTCCGGTTACAGAACTCTGTTCAGGAATCCCCACGGTTCTATTAGACGATTACCAACGCTCCTGCTGGAGCTACAGGTACTTCGAGTCCTGCTCGTCTTTAGACCATACGGAACACGCTGTTTTACAGAGTTATTGCATCCCCCAGACCATTTCACGGGAGGACTTCTCGAATTAAGGTCTGTACAGCATTTCCTTATTCATTACAAGAGGGAGAGCCGGCTACAATCATTCTGCAGTGTTGATGAAAGAACGGTAACATCTACTTATATCACCAGCACCTTCTGTTTGCGTTTGGAGGATCCCAAATTATATGAGATTGTTGGGACTGTATCCATTTGTCATATTGGTGTGGCCACACCGTCTCTATTGATTTCATCGGGATCGTAGTCAGCAGCTCCTTCCACGTACATTGTGTTGTGGCATTTATACATATTTTTATATGGTGTTTTAATGTTTACCATTGAGCTATACAATCTTTTTGATTGTCTTTGCATTTACTCCACTGGCCAGTGATGTTCTCTCTGAATTTATTTATTTGTTTTATGGATTAAAGTTTTTATTTTACTCTCTGCGCCAGGTTATTTGTCTTTTTCATTAAAATGAGTCCAATGCTTGATAAAAATATCAGTTAGAAATTGATCAGGTTATTTGACATTTTGGTTGGAAGATGATGGTTATTGGCTTGTGATTGTTATCATCCTCTGACCAAACTGATCAGTGCTTGGAAATTACATTAGTAAATCATACAGTTAACATAATAAAAAAATAAATATTACTTTACTGGCTGTACACATGACAGACATATTGAGCCCAGTGATTACATCCTGCAACTATTACTTCAATTGGTTGCTCAATTGGACATATTTTCCTGAATAATGAAAATTGGATGACATATTAATGAGAAACTAGTCAATTGTTACATATCTGGTGCAAAGCATTACCTCTGTTCTTGTTTTTCTGGTTATATTATTCATGTAATAAATGTGTAATTTGGGATAAACACAAGAGCATGTGTTTTCAATAATCTGGGCTAATGCTGCACACACACCAGTTTTCATCATCTCCTTTTCATTCCATTTGATACTATCATTCTAAAACATATAGTTATGTGAGAATAAAGGTTTAACTGATAAAGTTTACTATGGAAACATGAATGATAGGGAGCTGCTTACACTGCTGAGGTGTTCAATCTGAATTAGGGACACAGAACTAAAGGAGCACTTAGCACTACACCATCCAGTTTGATGACACTCAACATTGACAAATGTCCTTTTTTTAGCCTTAAAAAACAGTCCTGTATTAAATACTTTGCTTAAACCCTTGTCATCCACACATATACAGATTCTACAGGCCAGAATGTGTACACTTTAGAAGTTTCCAATCTTTTTCCCATAAGCATATTACCTTGAGAAAATCAAAGATATCAGAATAAATATCTTACCAGACAAAGTAGATGATTCCAAACTTAAGGAAAAAACGGTCACTCGCGCTGGGAATTCCTCGAGTTTGGAATCATCTGATTTGCCTACAAAAAACATAATTATAAATATTAAAAATTTAACTTGCCCCATACGTTTTCTCAGGATTGTTACCATACCCTCTCTGCCAATAAGCAGCTACATTAAAATCATAATACAATAAACATTTGTACAATTTATTACAAATAAGAACAAAATAATTTTTTACGGCCAAGCTCATGAGAATCATTGACCTGTCTCCAGATAACAAACGTTAACCCAAGCATCAGAACGCACGAGGACGGTAAGAAAAATATGTTTCAAGGGGTCCTACCTTTGTCATTTTAAACTCTCAGATCTAAAAATGAGAAAACCAGTATTTTTCTTTTCTTCATACCATTCAAGTAAATTGAACTTGAACACAAATGGCTACATGTCCCTTTTATAAAAGAATTTGTGAATAGGACTAGAACCAACCTTTATATAATCAGAATCCTCTGTTACTAGTAAAGAGTGGTTAATAAATAGAATTCCCTCTGGCCCCTTATTATATAACTCATTTCTCTGACATGGAGGGGGGAATTCAATTCCCCCCGAAATACAGCCGCGCTAAAACTATTACCGTTATTACAGTAGTTTTAATCCAGCGTCATGACTACCGTAATAATGGTAATTACGTGCACTATTACTGTAATAACGGTAATAATGCGCAGGTTGCGTTACTTTTAACGGTAACGCGGCCAATTGAATTCCCCCCTGAAAGTGTCTGTGCTTACATACATTACATCCCCATTCAACAAACAAATATTGTCATAAGTAGAAATGGAACCAGCAATAAAATGTGTTTTTAAGAGAAACATATGTCCAACCTGTTTATGTTGTATGGTCAAATTATTTGCTAAAAGTGGGTGTGCACTATATTACTGCTGAACTCCATTAAATTGTAATGGTGTTGTTGTTTTTTTGCTATTATTCTAAATTAATGTATCACACTGTATTTATTATGAAAACAAAGGCATCACACGATTCTAACCATGTAAACCTTTACATTTCCTGTTTTTTGTTTGAGCATAAAGGAAAAGTTGAACAATATTTTTGAGATGATAAACGAAAAACTTTAACAACAAAAGGATACACATATTACTAAAAGTAACCATTTATTTTAAAAAAGTAACATGCAAGGGAAACAAAAAACAAAAATCTTAACAGAAAATAAATACATTTTTTGTACAAAAAAATAAAGATACATTTAAAACATTTAATAAAATGTATATATGATAGAATAAACTCAGCTGCATTTGTGGAGGGAACTATAAACTTGTTTTTGACATTTTCCACTATTCACATTTGTTTGAATTGCCACATGAACAATAGTATCTTTATTTATGAAGTTGTATTGTTACTCAAACCTTTGCCTATCAATCCCTTTTGCATATTACTGCATGTGCACGGGAGAGTCAACCAAAAAGATTGTGACTGTTCAAGATTCAAACCTAATTGTAACAACTTTTTGCAATTTGAATTATCTAAGTATATTAATAACCACTAAAAATGAAAAACAGTTACTTTAAATCAAATCCTCGTGTCACCAAATAACCCCTCTTTCCACACCTCCAGTTGCTGGAGAAATGGAAGGCTTCACAGAAAACAATGGTTCCCAATGTCAGCCAATGCCAAGCTTCCGGTTTGTGAGAACATCTACCCACTTCTACATATGCAACTGTCTACTGTATATATACGGAGGGCATGAGCTTTATTCTCACGTTACACTGATAAGCACAAGAGTGGTACAGGTGTCAGCAAGTAATGTCACAGGGATTTCTTTGCGAGGGAGGATAAATGAATGGGAGACCTGAATCAAGATAGAAAGCTAATTAATTCAAGCAGAAATTAATCTCATAGTATTTGTTTTAGTAGTAACTATTGGATCCAACTTATAAATGCTAAAAACATTAGTGCTCTATCATGACTATAGAAGTTCTCTCCTTAAAAAAAGTAACAAAAAAAGTAAATATTGGGAAATACCAATGAAAATAACGATGCCATTGCTTCAAGGCTTATAGCTAACTTTATAAAAAGTATATATATCTGCAATTGCTTTGTTTGACTTAAAAAACATATAAATATGTGAAGCCAACACAGCACAAATATAATTAAGTTGCTATTAAGGAACAGACTAGCTGTGGTCATAAATGGGTTAAAACAGAAAGAGTAGGACACATCCAGCTGTCCATGGATGAAGAGTGTGGTATCTAGCTGTTTCCTTAGCAGGGCTTATCAGTAAAGCCCTACATTATGGCCAGAGCGGGCACTGGGGTTGACGGTAGCAAGTCACAAAGGAATTTGATATAAAGTAAATCATACTATTTGTTTAGAGGCCCTTTCATTTTTTTCAGTTTAAATAAATGCATTTTTTGTAATTGGAAGTAATTGTTTGCTCCGTTGGCTAATGGGTGAACCATCTTTGCACTAAAAATGCTTTTTATTTAATAAAATATGTGAAGAGTAAATTCCAACAATAGTTCTCATTCATTGTAATAAAAAAAGTAAATTAATTGATATAAAGGACAAATGTGAGCAGCATATCCCACCCCTTGAATATTGGAATAGTGAGTGATCCAAGCTGTTAAGATGTAGACCACTTAAACTGCCGTAGGTGGAGTAGGCTATGGCATTGTTCCAATCAGTTAAATCCATTTGGATAGATAGCAATGATTTATAATATGTCTGCAGTCTTTTGGTTGGAGGACAAAGCCTTTAATTTTATGAAAATAAGATTGTTATGAAAAAGTGGGTGGAAAAATTCAAAAAAAACTATAAACGATCCTTCATGTGAATAAAGAATGTGACCAATTTTAACCTTTATGTCAAACAAAATTTACTCTCCAGTTTATGTCCAGTTAAAAAAATCTAAAGACATATTTTTAAATCAATTTTTCCATAATCAGAAAGAAATATTTATACAACATAGACATTTGTATAGGTAAATTTTTTAGAAAAAGTGTAACCCATAGCTATCAGATATTTGTTTTGATTTATCCAACTTGCACTAGACTGATGGAAACTAATATCTGATTAGTTGTTTTTGCTATTTGCATATCTTTATTAAATACAAATTTAAAATTTTATTTGTCAAGCAAAAGTACCAAAAATTAATAAAGTATAACTTTTTATTAGGAAACAAGACAACAAAAAAATCTGATTAGTTGTGATGTTTAAAGTTGCACTACCTTTTTGTAAAAGATATTACAAAGTGCCCCTAACTCTAGGCAGAACCTTAATGGCTGCTCTACAATGCAGATTTTCCTGGGATTCTTCTGTTCCTCTTTGAGATTGAGGCTTGTGATTGGTCCTCGACTCCTCCTACTCACACACCTCTCTATCAGCAATTTAAACTGTTGGACGAAATTGATTAACTGGTTCGTATTACTGAACTGACAGCTGCATGTAGTAGTTACAGGGGCTCTGTCTTGGGGAACGGGCACCTTAGTCAAATATTTTATGTAGGTGGCAGTGCAATTTCAAATTCAATAAGGAAGTTATTAGTTTTATGATATAAAATAAGACACGCTGGATATATACAAGATATAGTAATGAAAATGCTTAACACAAATTAAACTAAAAACTGAATTTGCAGCAAAAGAAGTTTTACATTTAATTTGTTTGATACATTTTTAAAAAATTACACAGAAACCTTTGCAATCCACTATTTATTTCTAGAACTGTAATGAAGCAAGTTATACATTTAGAACTTGTATGTGTCTTGAAATGCTCTTAATTTGGGCCAAGTATTTGATATATGTATTCATGCAGGGAATTTATTATGCTACACATAAAAAAACAGAACACTGCATCTGAATATATGACACATATGCATGTCTTTCAAATCACTGGAGTTATATTCATGTTATAGCTCACTATGAAGTCTGTTCCGCTCAGATGAGTTCAAATTGCAACACACATGGCAGTCAAAAACAATTTAATGCTGTAAGCCAGTGGTTCCCAAACTTTTGCAGTTCGCGGCACCCTTAGAGTCTCCAAATTTTTTCAAGGCACCCCTCCAAAATAATTATTGAGCAGTCCTGTTTTAGAAGTAGTTGGGTCAAAAAATTGTAATAAGTATTTAGGTCAGGACAGAAATACTTATTTAGTTGTATGCAAAAATGCCCCCTCTGCATCCAGACACTCTGCCCTCAGGCACTCTGTCCCCTCTGCATCCAGACACACTGCCCCCTCTGCATCCAGACACACTGCCCCCTCTGCCCTCTGTCACGCTGTCCCCCTCCTCTGCCCTCTCTCACGATGTCCCCCTCCTCTGCCCTCTCTCACGATGTCCCCCCTCTGCCCTCTCTCACGATGTCCCCCCTCCTCTGCCCTCTCTCACGCTGTTCCCCTCCTCTGCCCATTGTCACGCTGTCACACTCCTCTGCCCCTGTCACCCTCTCTGCCCCAGCTGTCACGCTCTCTGCCCGAGCTGTCACCCTCTCTGCCCCAGCTGTCACCCTCTCTGCCCCGCTGTCACCCTCTCTTCCCTGCTGTCACCCTCTCTGCCCCAGCTCTCACCCTCTCTGCCCCGCTGGCACCCTCTCTGCCCCGCTGTCACTCTCTCTGCCCCAGCTGTCACCCTCTCTGCCCCGCTGTCACTCTCTCTGCCCCGCTGTCACCCTCTCTGCCCAGCTGTCACCCTCTCTGCCCCAGCTGTCACCCTCTCTGCCCCAGCTGTCACCCTCTCTGTCCCAGCTGTCACCCTCTCTGCCCAGCTGTCACCCTCTCTGCTCAGCTGTCACCCTCTCTGCCCCGCTCCCTCCCTCTCTCCTCTGCCGCGCCAGCCATAGAAAAAAAAGAAAAAGCACAGAAACTTACCAATCCTCCGGGCGCCGGGACCCAGCAGCTTGTTACTGACGTCGATATTCAGTGACAGCTGCGGGAGAGAGGAGTCTTCTGGGTCCCGGCGCCCGGCGGATTGGTAAGTTTCTGTGCTTTTAATTTTTTTCAATGCTTGGCCCGCGGCACCCCAATGACAGCGCCGCGGCACCCCTGGGAGCCGCGGCGCACAGTTTGGGAACCGCTGCTGTAAGCAATATAGACCTCTGTTACTACACTATGACTATGATATACATAGATGTAAAAGGCCATGGGACAAAAAGCAATACTGAACTTGTTGGGATGACCAAGGCACAAGTGTTGAAAGTAATGTTTTTTTGTGTGATAAAATGGTAACTGCTGAATAGATAAATGATGTATAAAATTGCGATAACAACTTGGTATAAAATCCCCTAATGTGTACAAATATTAAAAATGATTCCTTATTCAGTAAACATACTTACCTGCTACTTAATTGTTTTGGATCCAGAACCTTTTGCACAATAGGACTCAATCAAACTGCAAAATGATTTAAGTAGTGAAGCATTATCTATAAATAAACAAGCTTTTAGCATTTTGCACATCATTATGATCTAAAAGGCTTCATAGAAAACCAAAAATAATTTTAAAATTGTTTTATATACAGTTTTAGTGTTAATCCACCACAAAAACAAGTGGAAATATTTAAAAAATTAGATCATTTGAATATATAGAGAACATTTGGTTGAGTGGGGGCATTACATATATATATAGGGTATGTTTGGTAGGGAGGGTGCATTATTCTGTATAATGACTACATGGAAATGTTAATAAATACAAATGTTTTCCACACAGAACCTATATTATACCTGTAGTTTGTTCAATATAGAAATAAATGCATATTTCTAATTATGTTCAATAGTGACACTGTTGCATTTAGGGCCGATGCACTCTGAGGTCAGCTCATCCCAATGGTCCCTCCTTTGAGGCTTAATAATGTCTTCAGGGATCCCCCAGAACTCATATCGGGGGTACCTCATTATAGGTATATATGAGTGGAGAATTAATTTTAATTTTTAATCTTTCACATCCCAAAGTGGACGCCTTATAATTGTGTAGAATATAATTGTATAAGACTTGTATATAACATTGGAGTCAATACGGTTTCATTTTATTTGCGGTTTTGTATTATAAATGTAAGATTTATATTAACAGCGCTATTTGCGTAAAGTAGAATCTTCCTTTCCATCAGGGTTGAACCGATTGAAATGTATGCTAAGATCAGGATCAGATTCAACACCATCCAAGTCTGAGGATACTAATACAATATTTGGTCGACTGGTCCTGCTTTCCATTTGACAACGGGTTGGTATTGATGAACTGACGTTTGGTACTGAGGAGCTTCGTTTGGGCTTTGGCTGGGCGGCAGGTAGAGAGCTGCCAAATCCCAATAAGTTCAGGGCATCAAGAGAGCCATCTGGGTCAATCATTGCATTGATAACTAGAAAACAAAAAAAATATATATTTAAATGCTCAATACCCAACAGTGTCAAAGTTAACATGTTTGTAGAGTTATATTATGTTCTGACAATTTTCAGATTTAATTATCCATCAGCATAATTTTATACACTGTTAATTAACAATTATTGCTTTATTCATCACCATAAAATAAATGTAATTCTTATTAAAAAAAATCCACATTAAAGGGAGCAAGTGTTTAGTTTTGGTGGTAAAACCCATCGTAACACAATGTATTAGTGAGGTTAATATGTGTTTCCTATTACACAAATTAACATGACTAAAAAAAAACTTACAAAAAATAGAAAGCTCCTTCAATTATAGTCTGCACACATTAATAATAAAGCAAATCTGAAATGTAAATCAAATCTCTCTCAAGCAAAATGAATCAAATAGACCAGTATTGTACATAAACTCATATTTAGGGGTAAATGTATCAAGCTGAGAGTTTTCCAGTGGGTTTGAAAAGTGGAGATGTTGCCTATAGCAACCAATCAGATTCTAGCTGTCACTTTTTAGAATGTACTAAATAAATGATAGCTAGAATCTGATTGGTTTTTAAAACCCGCCGGAAAACTCTCAGCTTGATACATTTACCCCTTAGTGTTAAATCAACAAGCTAGTAAACAAACAACTGTTTGCCAATATTAATGGCTGATGGTATATTTTGTTGAATTAAAAAAAAATTGAATAACACATCAAAGTGATTTGTCACAATATAATACATAAAAATAAAGTAGCACATGTGCAACTTCAATTATTAACTAAATTCTTACACCAAGAACCTAGTGGTCTATATTCATGCAACTGCAATGTTACTAAATAATTAAGATAATCTACACATGCTAAAATTAAGTTTCAGCTGGAATATACCCCCCAGGTGAAACATGTGAGCAAAAATACTAATGTGTATGAAAAGACATGACTCTTATAGCATAAACTAAGCATTGTGACAATTATGTCCATGCAGAGAGAAGCACAAACTATTACTAGAATTAAAAGTGACAATAAAAAGGTTCATATGATGAAAAATGTTCAGATATAAATAGGCACAATGAAACTAGTGGTTCTGGCAAAGAAATATGTTTTTTATTAATTTTAATAGACAACTAACTTTTGCAAATAGAAGAAGAATCAACTAGAGGGGTAGCGTACCTGGACTAGGTATTACCTAATAGAACTAATAGTATATGCAATGTCAAGTGAGGAGACACTTAGGAAATAGTGATAAAAACATGGTAACTTTTGCTTTGGGTTTCAATAAAACATATTGTAAGGGACCTAGAAATACTATGAATTTTAAAAGCAAAGTTTAATCTGTGCTTTTGGATGCTTCAGGGAATAGCCAATCAGGAGAACACTGCAATCTGTATTTTATGTTAACATAGTGATTCCCACATTACATTTTAACTTTTGGAAATGATTATTCTTTCAGATACACACAAAGTAAATTAATTGCTTCTCTGTGAGGCCCTGTGATATCTTATGACACAGCTTCCTGCTTAAGCTGGGTACACACTACAGAATTTTCCACCAACTTTTTATGCCGATCGATTTTACATGCGATTGATGTTCCGATCGCTCAGTCCTTGGACTACATACACACTAGCCTTGTTTAGGACGATAAAGGGAAGAGCGGACGTCCCTTTAGCAACTTTTTTCAGCCATGTTGTTGTGAGCAATGAATGTAATTTCGTAGTCACTGTTGTGGATCGGTCGGAAGTTTATACACACTACACAATGGAAATGAGATTGGAACGAAAATATTAAACGGTACCACCAACCAAATGAGGCGACAATTGTCCATTTGGGCAGACTTTCGACCATTGTGTCACTGCACACACTGACCCGACTTTTGAACGAGCGGTCGTATGTCGGCTGATTTAGCCGATTATTGGACGAAAACCGTGTAGAGTGTACCCAGCTTTAGTAATGTCCTGTGACACTGCTCTGTGATGCCATAATAAGGAGCCTATTGTGTATGTTTCGATCTACTCAACAGACTGAATTAGTGACTGTAAAGAAAGCAGCAATTAACCAGATTAACCAGAACATGGAATTTTGGTATATCTAGTCTGAGGAGCTTTAAAATAAATGCATATACTTGGGAGATTACATCAATGTTTTTTCCTTCTAAAAATTTTTATTTTTATGAACAGTTTACAAGAAAATTGTGTTTGAGTTCTGTGCATATCATGTATGTTGTGTAAACTGAAATAGAAGGGTAGTGACAATGGAATGATGGGATATGTTTAGGATTTTTCATGCAATAAAAGAAATAAAACATATCAATGATTACATAATAAATGGCATTTATAGATTTAGATCAATAATATGTAAACCTAAATACCTTGTAATTGTTTCTCAATTCGTTTCAGCTCTTGCAATATTGATAATATTTCCTGGAAAGAAAAACAAGTTTACTACATTTGTAAAAAATCAAATTAATGAAGTCTTTATGAAGTGTTGTTAGCTTGAAATGTTTCAGACACTCCAAAGTACTTCAGGGGTAATCCTCAAGATAGGCAGTAAAGGTATGAATTGCATAGCTAAGACACCCTCTTTTACCATGTAAACACAGCAAAATGCTCACCGGAAAAGAGCCAATGGAAGCTTTATTGTAATAATATTATTCATATCATAAAACGATGAAGAAAGTTTTAGTGTTATCTTTGCTTTTAATGAACCTCAGCCTGCACCTTTTTCCTTTTCTGGAAGCTGTATTTTTCTTATCTGATGGTTTATTTGCTTTATCATCTAGTCTAGTGTTCATATTGTGGTTTACAAGTCTTGTAATGTATATTTTGTTTTAAGTAGCTCATCATAGATTATTCTGTATATGATAATCATATTTATTTACTATAGAAAAGAAAAAATATTTTCGCATATTTTTCCCCCAATTATAACATACTGCACTCAATAATAGCAAATTAAAAACAAAGAAATTGGTTTTATTTCTGAGCACAACTGATTAATCCTTCTCTTATTCAAAAGTGATTAGGCAGGGTCTTTCACACCCATGGGCATTCAACATTACCATTCTCTACCTGCTGGTCCCAAGACGGAGAGAGACACTCTGCAGCCAAATATTGGCCAGTAAGTCCCAGTATAAGATATGTAACTAATGCAGTGGACAACCCATTTACAGTAAGCCTACCACCATATAATATTTTCAGAATCAATAGTGGGTGTGAAAACCTGCCAGTTAGCTGAAATTGCTTTGTGGCTATAGCACAAACTGATGCAATTGAAAACCTATATATTAAGTTGTAATGTGAAGCAATGATCTCACTGGCAACCAGTCTAATAAATAGGAATTAATTGATTTAAAACGGTTTGTACCATTTGCTATGAATTCGATTGCTTAGTAGGTCCCATCAGTCAAATACATGGGAAATTGAGGGAAATGTTACTTTCATCGCCTGATGTCAGTCATTATACACAGAGCACAAAGTCAGTGCAATGTACAGCTCAATGCAAAACCTTTGTGACAAAATCACATAAATTGACATTTCTTTGACTAAGCAAAGCCTTTCTCAAGACAAGTACATATACCATCTCTACATGTCTATGGATGTTAAATGGGCTTTCTTTCATGGAGATGGGGAGTGCCTAGGGTGGTGGAGCTTTCCTAAAATAAAGTTTGTGCAAGTGGAAAACGTCCTTCTATCTCTAGATAATTATAAAAAGTAAATCTGTTGGGGCTTCGAAAAACTGGATTCCATGTTGCAGGTTCTTTGCTTTGCAAGACTGCCACGGAGACAGTAATTGGTAAATATAGGTAAAGTCCAAGGTGCAAAATATATCTGCAGTGTTAGTGTAAAAGAAAATACATTTAATGATAAATTCTTTCAGAAATTGCTTCTGGCCAGAAACACAGTATCACAAACAACATCAACAGGTGTTAAAAACACAATAATAATAATAATAATAATAAAAATAATAACAATAATAATATGCAGATATTGGTGAGGTCAAAATCTTTACAAATAGGTGGTATGTTTCCCTATATTCCTCTGTATAATCCAAGTATTATTATTGATGAACACAGTCTGGTAGTAATATGAAGCAGTGATCTCCTCAGCACCTATTTCCTGGGTGCTCCACTGGGCTTTTTTTACTTGTCACCCAGCTCTTGGAGCCCAACAGAGTCCTATTATAATAGAATAAACCTTTGTATCTCCTATTATAACAGACACTATGGGCCTGATTCATTAAGGAAAGTACTCTTTTTTTTTTTTTACTTAAATTTTCTCCTGGACAAAACCATGTTACAATGCAAGGGGTGCATATTAGTTTATTATTTTACACATAAGGAAAATACTGGCTTTTTTTTCTAGATCAATTTAAAATTTCAGTGTACAAATAAGCTATCAATTATTAGCATGCTACATGAAAAAACAGACAGTATTTTCCTTATGTGCAAAATAATAGACTCATTGCACCCCTTGCATTGCAACAGGGTTTTGCATAGAACACTTAAGTAAGAAAACTTACTAAATTTTTTGCTTAACTTTCCTAAATGAATCAGGCTCTATGTGAGCACTACAGTCAGCTCTGTGTGTGTTAGACCACTGACCATCTGTCTGACTGGTCATGGCATGTGTGGGCAATAACCTCCAACATTTCTCATTATTATTGCAAAGTATTACACTGCCCCCACCTGGCTACTTCTTAATGCCACCCGGCTAGCAAAATTTTCTGGGGAGAACACTGTGAAGATAACTATATAGGAAAAGTTAGGACTTTATAGGTAGGTTGTGAATTTCTGTCAGAGTCACTGTAACTCTCTGTGTACTCCAACGTGCAACCAAATCTTTGAGAGCAGTTCTTAGGTAGATGGTGGTATTCAGAAGTTTTTTCTTCAAGAAAAGAGTGTCTTCTAGGGTGTGGATGCATGGATTAAACATAAGAATAAGCAATAAAATAATGAACACGAGTAAATGCAAAATTCTTGCATTAGGTAGAAAAAAACAAATAAGTGTTATTTGTAATTATAATGAAAGAAAAATTGTCACATACCACACATTTTTTAAAAATAGGAATTTCACTCTCTGATCTTCGTTTCTTCTCAATCTCATCCCAATTGCTTTCTTTGTCTTTAAATAATATTCTGAAATATAAATATAAAAACACATATATGCAAAGCTTAAGCACATTTTAAACAGACAAACACAGGTTTGGAAAACAGCCAATGAAATGTATATGAAAGCCTTTTATAAAACAAGATGGGAAAAAAAAAGATATTTAAAATAAAGTGTGATTTTATTAATACATTTGTTCTAAGACTTTCAGCGATACATATAGCTTTTCATAGTCCTTTTGGAAAAAAATGCATGACATTTTCTTTACCTTTAATTCTGTAATGGAAAAGTATTTATATATACAGCAATTTATATTACATAAACATGACATGCTTTGGTGCTATAATAAATGTACTATAATATGTGCAAACAATCTGCTAACTACAGTTATCTATGAAAATACTATATATTGCTATATTACCTTGCTGGGCAGCCCTGAGCTCTTTTTATCCCACACAGTATAGGGAGAGAAACTGAGAATTATATCCAGCATACAGAACATGAAAACTGTGTAGTATACACATAAAACAAAAAGGCCCTGTCCCATCGGATGCTTGGAAACTTTATACATATAGCTTAAATACTCATTAGAGTAATTACTATAATCATACAATGACACCAAGTTGGGAGAGTCACATCCTTGCATAACAAAACATATATTCAGCTGAAATTGTGCCAACACATAATTTATCTATGTGGAACAAAAATGCAGAAGGGAAAACTTACAATATTCATTGTATGCATTCATAAATGTAAAATCAGTGTATTTCTTTTTACTTACATGTAAAAGTGAATTAGGGAGAGTCTTGGGTGTAGAACACTGAAAGCAGCTGAAGGGAAGAGTTACCTTGTACTGAGATATGGGTGAGGTAACCTTAGGTAAACGTATCCTCTGCTGCAAGATGCTAAATGTGTGATTGGAACAACCAGTTTGCTCACCACACTGCTTATCTTTGCCACTATTTAAGCAATTATGGTAAACTCTACAGAACTGTCACAGAGCTCACACTGGAGTGCATCAGCACCAAATTACAGCAATCAGCAGCATGTTCCATAATTAGTAAACCAAATGCCTATGGATGGTTGTCCCCCATTGATGACTAGATATCATTTTCACATTTTGACAATACAGCTGTTTCACATGGAATTACTTTCATTTAGTGGATTTTATAATTTGTTTTGTTAACTTTTGATAGAATAATGTAATAAATACGTTTTTATGGAACAAATCTTTTTTTCTATTTTAATTGCTGCTATTTTTAATTGCTACTCCCAAATATTTAGCTAAAAATGTAATCAGCTATTCCTCCAGAATACAGGGAAAGCAAATATGTGTATTTATAAAAGGACTGATACTATTATAGGGATTTAGTCCAAATATAATTTCAAATGGTGGATTGCTGATGGTGCAAAGAAGAGCTGTCTCCGGCAGGCAGTACTAGGCACAAACTATGCTTGTACAATGGGTAACGAAGGGTTCAAGGTAAACACTGATTTTTTATTATCAGGTGCCTGAAAAGCAAATGACATTTGGGGCATTGGGAACAGCACTGGAAGCAGAGCCTGGTTTTAGTGCTTGAAAGAAGGGAAACACAGGAAAAAAGGGCTATTGTGGCAGGGCATTTCTATATATTTTGCCAGTCTTTCTTATCTTTTATGTAGTGGGATCAGCAAAAATCGGTGAAATGAATGCCTAATGTAAATAGGATGGCCTTTTCATTTGCATGCTAGGGGCTTTTACAAGTTAAAATAAATAATCACAAACATTTACGTTTGAATTGAGTTAATGTATCTCTCATGCTTTTCCTCATTTAAAAGCTTAAATAAACCTTAAAGTTTAAGGGTTTCTTCATTGCAATTTAGAAAATGAAAAGATGAATATAAAATGTCACTATTATTCAGTCTTACAATAAAATGGATAGATTTAAGTGCATACGTCAGTTTTTACTCTATTACAAAGAACAACATATAGTGTCAAACCTAATTGTTCAAATGAAAACAATAAAATTACTAAGCTGGAAGGATATTAAGTTAAAAACTTATATTTAGTATATAAAAATAAGACATTTGGAAACAGTTATTCTACACAGAGTAGACTTTCTGCAAGCAGAGAAGAGACTTGTCTGGCAATAAATGTTATGACAAGTCATCAGTTTACATTAATACTAAACCAGTACATGTTACTCAAAAGGGAAGTATAACACCTATATCTATCAAGGAGCATAGACGCTTAATTTGTGTTGGACTGTGGAAGAAACTGGAGCCCCACAAGAACATAAAAACTCCACAGAGATAGGGGCTGGCGCTGTGAGGCAACAATGTAAATCACCGCCCACTAAATCACTGAGAATGAGAGCCATACCTGGAGATTATAAAGTGCAGGCCTCCCATATTATGGTATTTATTCCAACAATAGAACAGTTCAGATGTAGTATTTGTAGAATTTTGACAGTAATTATTTCTACAGTAAGTACATAACTATATGTGCACAAAAATCACATACCTTATTTTATTTGCAGTTTTGTCGATGGTTTGTCTAATTTTCTGAGAAAATTGAAACACTGAAGAAAGCAGTAAACTATCCCCCATTACCTATGTAAAAAAAAAAAAGGGTTAGCATTCAAAATTACAATTTGGAAAAAATATTTAATTTTGTACTTATTAAAAATTGGCATGGAATTACATTCAACTATTAGTACTTCTATATTTCTTTGCCTTTAAAATGAATGTTATCTGGAAGTACTGTACTACTTTTGCCCTTGGTTGGTTAATGCTAGTTTATAATAACCATCATGATATTTATGCTGTTATCATTATTATTAACATAGAAACATGTAATTTTACGGCAAATAAGAACCACTTGGCCCATCTAGTCTGACCATTTGTTTTTTTTAATAACCTATGGTAACCTCAAACTCTATCGGGTCCTTTAATCTTTGTAAGGGTATCCTTATGTCTATCCCAAACATCTTTATATTGCTCTACTGTATTAGCCTCTACCACCTCTGATGGGAGGCTATTCCACTTATCCACTACTCTTTCTGTGAAGTAGTTTTTTTCTAAAATTTTCTCTGAACCTACTTCCCCCCAGTGTCAGTACATGTCCTTGTGTTCTAATATTTCTCTTCCTTTGAAGAATGTTTCCCTACTGTACCTTGTTAAAACCCTTAATATATTTGAAAGCTTCTATCATGTCCCCCTTTTCCCTTCTCTGCTTCAAACAATACATATTAAGTTCTTTTAGTCTTTCCAGGTAAGTTTTGTGATGTAGGCCATGCACCAGTTTTCTGGAAATAAATAAAGGGCGCAATTCTAATCTCATGAATGATTGTATATAATAAATGTGATATGAAAAAATGAGTGAGGACACATATAATGCTTATAGCTCTTTTTGCAAAACTGCATTACTGGAACCAACTTATAAAACAATTTCAGAAAAAATGGGGCTTTTTTACCCTACATGTCCCTACTGAGATATTTGATTGTTGACCAGATGAGAACACAAATGCGTACAGTATTTTCCGGCTCGTAGCTGTTTTCAGTATTGGCGCGTATGAATGCGGGAAGTGGAACACAGTGGAATGCACGGCTACGGTGGTTGTAAGGATTAAGCACCAACGCATTTCATCCGGCTAGTGGACTTTATCAAGGATGCATATCCACTATTTTGGGACTGATTTATAGTCTGTTTTCAGTTCTCATTGGATAAAAATTCTTTATTTCAATTATGATTTTAAAACATATAAAAAGGTGTTAAAAACGTATAAAAGGTGTATGATTAAAAACAGGATTTATGCGTCCTGATTCATAATAAATGAAATAGTACTAAAAAGGAGTAGTACTAAAAAGGATATATAAAAAATATATGTTTAATTTTTTATTTGAAAATGGTATATTTATAACTTCAAGAAAGAATCTAACTCAAAATCACTGTTGAGACCGTGGGGTATCAGTGTTTTCATCTGGTATATCCACTTTGTTTCAATACGTGATATATTTGCTGCAAAATCTCCTCCTCACCAGCATTTCTCTATGTGTTGGATCCCTAAAAATGTAATTTATTCACATTACACACCTGATTATTAATGAAGTGACTGGAAACACTATGTGTTTTCAAACCTTTTCTAATGTTTGCCAGTTGTTCAGCAACTCTGGTTTTTAAGACACGTTTGGTTCTTCCAATATATTGGAGGCCACACATGCACTCCAACATATATATAACCCCCAGTATTGCAACTGATGTTGTGTTGAATCTCAAATTGATTTCCAGTGGTATTTGATTTAAATGCATTAACTGGTTTGGTTGTATTCAAATTATTGTTCTTACAACCTTTGCAATTCAGGCAATAGTGGAATCCTTTGGTATAAGTAGTTTTGTTTTTCTATGGGCGATATATAGCTTTTTGTGAGGATATTACGTATGTTTCGAGCTTTTTTGTAAATTATCTTCGGTTTTCTTGGGAGAAATTTGTTTACCTCATCACCTAAGTGTAGTACATGCCAATGTTTATGGATAATGTTTTCTAGAGCTTTGGTATTGCTGTTGAATTGTGTAATAAAGGCAATTTCTGTTATTTCTTGTGGGTTCTTCTTTTTATATTGTAACAATTTTTTTCTTTCAAAGGACCTTACTCTTTATAATGCAGAATTCACTTCTTTCTCGTTATAATTTCTTTCAAGAAATTGTTGTTTAAGTTCATTTCGTTGTATGTTGAAGATTTATTTATTAGTACAATTTCTTTTTAATCTTCTAAATTGTCCAATATTTTTTATCCAGCTTCAATGATGATTGCTTGTTGCTGGTATAAAATTGTTGGTATGTACTTTCTTAGTGTATGTTTTTGCTTTTATGTTAATATCTTCAATTAAGGTTGATATCTAAAAAATGTACTTGAGTAGAACTGGTTTCTGCAGTGAACTCTAGGTTTAGAGTATTTTGGTTTATATAGCTCAAAATAATGTTGTAATTCTTAATTTTTCCCGTCCCAAATGAACAGGACGTCATCTATATACTTCCTCTAACAATGTAATTTATCTTTAAATGGATTATTTGTCCAGATATGTTCATTTTCCGCTTTTGATACAAAGAGATTTGCATAGCTGGGAGCTAAACGCGCCCCCATCGCTTTTCCTGTGATTTCATTGTAGTATTCTTCCCCAAACCAAAAATAATTGTGTTGTAGGATAAATTCTATCCCACATGATGAAATTTATTTGTTCATTTTTCAAATTTGTATCAGTACATAAATAATGATACGTATGTGCGCATCCATCTGCGTGTCTGATGCACATGTAAAGTGATTTGACATCGCAGGTTCCTAATATGAACGTATCTTTCCATTTTATTTCATCCAGGATATTTAGTACTGATGTTGTGTCTTTAAGATGACTTTTTTGTTTACAGACCAGTCCCTGTAGGAAAAAGTCTATATATCCTGAAAGATTAGAAGTAATAGAATTGATTCCTGAGACGATCAGGCGTCCTGCAGGGTTATTAACCTCTTTATGGATCTTTGGCAGATGGTAGAATACAGGTATTCTCCATGTATAGATGTTCAAATTCTTTTTTGTTGATAATTCCCATATGTAGCCCTTCTTCTAATAGATCCAATAGCTCACTTTAAAATTTTGCGGGTCTTGTTCCAATTTTTGGTATGTTGAATTGTCTGCTAATAAACAGTTCAACTCTTTGATATATCCGGAATGGTCCATAATGACGATTCCTCCACCTTTATCAGCTGGTTTGATTATAATGTTTTTATTGTTTTTCAAGGCTTTGTTTTTCTTTTCTGAGATGTTTCTTCTGACCTTCTTTTTTCTGAAAGATTTTCAATATCTTGTTCTACTAATTTCTGGAAAGTCTCTACTATTGGGCCTTTACAGAAGCTGGGATAGAAATTACTCTGTGGACGTAAGTTTGAATGTATATATCCCTCAGTGCAATTATTTCCATGATTGATCAGATTCCTTAAAAAGTATTTCTTCATAAAAATTTTCCTAATGAAGTGATGTAGATCAATATAGACACTAAACTTGTCTGGTTTTGATTGAGGTGCAAACTTCATACCCTTTTTTAAGATATTCATTTGATCTGGGGTCAGAGTGGTGGTACTAACATTGAAAATCCCCTAATTTGACATGTTTTGGGTAGTCTTTATGGGGTGGGTCTTTCCTCCTCTGGTTCCTCTCCTTGAGACTTTAGGCTTCTTATTCTTTTTATCCGAGGGGTTGTTTTTCTTATTCTTATTGATTGTGATGGGGGTTCCTCTGGTCTGAATAGAAATTCTAAAAAAATCTTCTGAATCTTCAGAGAGTATTCTTTTTCTATTCTCGTTAGATGAATGACTAGTGGTTTGTTGTGGTATTGTGTTATTGATCTTTTTCATCAAAGCCTGTGATATAATTTCTGTCTCTTTTTTTGCAAATTGCTGTCCTTTCATGAATGATTTCTTAATGGTATAGTTTCTGTTATTTCTTGAATGTGTTCTGAAATGTTCAGTTTTATAGGGCTGATCAATTCTTTATTTTACTGGTCTTTTGGTGGATTCCCAAACAGAGGTTTTCTTTTAGGAACTTCCAATTTTTCATGATTTTGAACTGTGGAAAATCTGTCTTAACTTGTTTTTGTCTACTTTTCATGATGTCATATTTATGCTTGTCTTCTAGAACTCTGTAGAATTTTCTCCGTTTTCTTTCTGTGATTTCTTTTTCCAGTCTCGCTATTTTGTCATTAGTAAATGTAGATAACTGTTTATAATACTCCATGTTTTTTAAGGGCAAGAAGTCAATGTCTCCATGTTTTTAAAAGGAGCAGCATTCTGATCTTGCGAGAGTGCCTCATTCCCTTTTTTATTCATGCACCATTTTAGTTGCCCTTCTTTGTACAGTCTCTAGTGTATTATATCCTTCTGGACATGACCTTCAGAACTGAATACAGTACTCTAGATGAGGCCGTTCCTATACAGTGGCATTATTACTTCTTTCTTTCTGCTACTGATTCCTCTCCGTATGCAACCAAGCATCTGAATTGCCTTCCTCATTGCTTTGTTACATTGCTTACCTACCTTTAAGTCACCTGAAATAGTGACTCCTAGATCTCTTTCCTCCTCAGTAGTTTTCATTATAGTGCCATTAATACTATATTAAGCCTTTGTGCTTTTGAGACTCAAGTGCATGATTTTGAATATTTTTGCATTAAACTGTAATTGCTACTCTCTTGACCATTCCTCTAGACCTAGATCATCAATCATTTGTTTTACCCCTCCTGGTGTGTCTACCCTGTTGCATATATTTGTGTCCTCTGCATAAAGTCATACTTTCCCTTCAATACCATTTCCAATGTCACCAATAGAGATATTAAAAGCACTGGTCCAAGTATAGATCCTTGGGGTACTCCACTGGTAACCTTTATCTCCTGTGAATACACTCCACTTACTATAATGCTCTATTTTCTATCCAGTAACCAAGATCTTATACATTCAACCATTTTAGAATCCAATCACAAGCTTTCAAGTTTATTTAAGAGTCTGCAATGTGGGACAGTGTCAAAAACTTTACTAAAATCTTGATATGCTACAACTGCGCCCCCCAGATCTATTACTAGTATTTAGTAATTAGTTATTGTAATATTTGGGGCAAATGATTTAATTTTAATATGCCTTTACCATAGAATTGTGTGTGTATATCACTTACTATAGTTGTCATCCCCTCTGTCACACTGTCTCTCAGTGGCCTCATTAACACTCTATTGAACCACCTATTGAGGCAGGTCTTTCTCAGAGTTGCCAGTCATGAATTGAGCACTGTTTAGTTTAGACTGCTTAGGACTTGCTCACCTCGCAAAGAACATCCCTCTCTGCTACATTAAAGAGAGCCTCGCCACCAATCACCAGGAAGCTCTCTCGCTACTCAACTTACCCTGAATGTACTAGACATGGATTCACAGGGCTCCCCAATGTATATAATGATCCTACACCACTCTACTCTGTTCTCTACCTGCTCGCCCTGTTTCAAACAAGAAAAGGTGGTGCCCATCCCTAATTAACGTCTTATATATATGAGTAGTAAGCTCACAGGGGAGAACTAAAACAGACACTCTGGGCTTACTGAGCAAAATCATTAAACAGGGGAGCAGCTTGGTAAACACCTGGAATCACATTAAATGGCACAAAGTATAAGAAAGTATAACTATGTTTGTTAGAACTCCACTAAATATCCAATCTTTATTTTTTAAGGCTATGTAAGACATCTGATTGTAGCCATACCTATGATTTATAAAGATTATCTCTGGTGAGCAGTTACCAAGATGTTTCTGTAATGTTCTTAGCAGCTATACTTAATGGGTACCAGATCAGCCATGCAAAATTGGACACATCACTGCAATTATTAGCATGCAGGCATGTACAGTTATTACAATAAAGACATTGAGCATGCATAGTTCGTATGTGCCAGTATTTACATGACTAATCTGGAAACTCTAATAAACCTGTAGATTCAAAAAGGACTTTGTTGCCTATCACAGCAAATCAGGTAAGTTCAGGAATTTGCATTTAGGTTTGAATGCTGGTAGTTTGGAACTTACTTCATCTCTGCTCCAAGTCTTCCTTCGAGTGATAACTTGAGGTTCAGAACTTTCTTTAGGCTGAGGTTTTGAATCACCAGTTCGACAATTTGTCTCCGATTTGGACACAGTTGGAGGAATCTTTCTGAAGTTAAGGCTTTCATCAAAAACACGATCCACCAGCTGGCAGTCAACAAAAGAACATTCCATTTTTAGTAAAGGGATTTTTTCACTCATAAAGTGTCATACTTTTCAATTGGCCGCAAACTAACATGATGTGTCTCTGGAACAGTCGGGAGTTTCTACTAAAATCTCTGGTCATTTTCCCTCATGTCCCATAGAGATGTGAATGTAAAAGAGTGAAGAATCTGTACGGTATTAGTCCGCATCTCGCGACTAATTAAATGTCTCCTCTCACACAACAGAAACAACTAGAGATTTCACAATTAATGTTTGTTATCTCTATCTATCTAATCAGTGATGACATTACATATGACATCTATTAAATCAGTAAAACAAAACCCCCAGAACAATTTCAGCAATCAGCAAACATGGCTTATTCAACGAGAGGAGTGTTCCTTCCATGATCAGAGCATTTTTCCCTTTGAGGTATATTATGACTGCACATGGATGGAAAACATTTGTCAGCACATATCCTGAGGGTGGGAGTGAGGAAAGTGTCTGAAGTGAGGGGGGCTTTTTGTAGGGTTGGAGCCATATTCATGCTACTTATGCAGTTTTGCATGTCTGTACACTCATACAAAATGTGCAAGTGTCAAGGAGAATAGAGGACATCATTTTGAGGGGCAAGATGACCTGGAGGAGATGATGGAACATTTTAGATTCTATTTTCACTTTACTTCAATTTAAATTTATTTCTAGCACTATTATTTTTATACTTTTTTTTTTTGGGGAGACGTCTGTACAGGAAACACCTAACCCATGCCCTTTCCCCTACATAACTGCAGCAGTAGGTCACTTGTATTAGTGATCAAATGGTTGCTGACATACCAACTAGCATTACTTTATGATTATGAGTGAATTATTAATACAGAGATGCAGCCAATCCAGCTCTTACCTGCCCTGACTGCGCCCCAGGCCTGACACTGTTTTCACATTTGGACACATAGGGGTTCATTGTCAGGCGCCGTCTGTGCACCTCTGCTGGGTGCTGGAGACGGACGCCCTCTGGCTGCAACTCACGTCCTGTTGCTAGGCAACGGGACGCGATTACATGATTTTGTTGCTAAGCAACACAGACTTTACCCGGCGATCAGCTGAGACTGATCGCCGTAAATCCTTCTTCCTAGGATTTCCTTTTGGCCTCTATTTAAACTCCACTCTGGCACCATTAGGGTGCCAGAGCATTGGTTCCACCCTGCTCCAGCATTATCATTGTTCCAGATTGTCTACTGTGTACCTATTCCTTGGCTTGTCTGACTACTCTCCTGGATCTCCCCTTGTACTTCGCTGCCCGCACTTGTATTGACCCTTGGACAGTTCCTGATTACTCTTTTGTCTTCCCTCCGTGATACTGCGCTTCTCTAGTTTCGACGTGGCCTGTCTGACTACTCTCCATTCATTGCACTGGTGACTACCTGGGAGAACCGCGACTTGCGCATCACACCCATACCTCCTTGTGGGGGTCCCTGGTGAACACCGGTGGTGCATTAGACTCAGCGCCTCTCAGCTTAGTAGCGCCAATACTAGTCAGTGATATTTCTAGTGAAAAGACGGGACAGAATACTCTGGCCATGAGCGGACCGGACGAACCTTCGGCCCGTGAATTATTATTACACTTGGGCTAAAGAGTGGTACGGCAAGAATCCAACCAGGCACAATTCCTGCAATGCATTCAGGGAGTGGTCTCCCGCCTGGATTCTATCCAAGTCTCTCTACCTACTCTTTCCACGGCCACCACAGCCTCCACTGCCTCAGCTCCTACCATCTCTTCTAGCACCGTAGCCACCAGGGGCCTCCGCATACCTCCTCCTGAGAAATACAATGGTGATCCTCTAAAATGTCGTGGTTTCCTTAACCAGTGCGCCATTCAATTTGAGTTGGCTCCAGAGAACTTCTCGTCAGAAAGGGCAAAAGTGGCATATTTGATTTCTCTTCTCTCTGGGCAAGCATTGGCTTGGGCTTCTCCACTATGGGAATGGGATAACCCCATGCTTCAGAACTCCATGGTCTTCATTGAGAGGTTCCGTAAAGTATTCAACGAACCCGGAAGAGTTTCCTCAGCCGCCTCCGGTCTCTTAGGGCTACGCCAAGGTTCCCTCACGGCAGGACAATATGCAGTGAAATTTCAGACCTTTGCAGCTGATCTCCGATGGAACGATTAGGCTCTCATCGCGACCTTTTAGCAAGGACTCAATGATCGCATTAAAGATGACTTAGCCTCACGTGATCCTACTCCTAGCCTGGATGACCTCATATCCCTCTGTATTAAGGTGGACATTCGTCACAGGGAACGAGCACATCAACAAGACCGAACTCGCTGGCCTTTTCCTCGGTTGGCACCTAACTTCATTTCTTCCACTCCACCCTCTGAGGAGCCTATGCAGATCGGCCGTTCTCGCCTCTCTTCAGAGGAAAGCGAGAGATGAATGAGGGAACTTTATTTCTTCCAGCACAGTGGCCTAGTGGTTAGCACATCTGCCTCACAGCACTGGGGTCATGAGTTCGATTCCCGACCATGGCCTTATCTGTGTGGAGTTTGTATGTTCTCCCTGTGTTTGCGTGGGTTTCCTCCGGGTGCTCCGGTTTCCTCCCACACTCCAAAAACATACTGGTAGGTTAATTGGCTGCAATCAAAAAAATTGACCCTAGTCTCTGTCTGTCTCCCTCTCTGTCTGTCTTTGTGTGAGTGTGTGTATATATTAGGGAATTTAGACTGTAAGCTCCAATGGGGCAGGGACTGATGTGAATGAGTTCTCTGTACAGCGCTGCGGAATTAGTGGCGCTATATAAATAAATGATGATGATGATGATGATGATGAAAGTGGTGGCTGAACTCCGTCTTGATACGGTACCTTTATCCCATCATCTGATGCTCACCGCAGTCGATGGGAACAGAGTCCCCAATGACTATCTCTCTCTCTGCCACTCCGCTCCAGATGGAAGTAGGAGCGCTTCACTCTGAGTTTATTAGTTTCCTGGTTTTACCTTAGTCCATTAACCCTATCATTCTGGGATCCCCTAGATGAAACTTCATTCTCCACAATTTGCCTGGCAGCGAGCACAGTTTATCCGTTGGAGTTCCTCCTGTAATAAGAAGTGCCTGACATCTGTTTCTCGCTTGAGATCCAAGCTGGCCTTCTTCTGCACATCTTCTCTGGTGACCCTTCCTGAAGCTTACTCTGGTTTTGCTGATGTTTTCTCTAAAACCGCTTCTGAAATCCTTCCTGCTCATTGGCCTTGATATTAACCTATCGACCTCATTCCTGGAAAGAACATTCCTAGAGGTAGGGTTTATCCTCTATCCTTACCTGAGACACATGCCATGTTCGAATATGTTTCCGAAAATCTCAAGAGCAGATTCATCAGAAAGTCATCTTCCCCGGCAGGTGCAGGCTTCATTTTTGTTAAGAAAAAGGACCGTTCTCTCAGACATTGATTGCATTGATTACAGGAGACTAAACGCCATCACTGTTAAGAATCGTTATCCTCTTCCCCTGATTTCGGAACTCTTCGATCGCATTCGTGGGGCACAAGTATTTACCAAGTTGGATCACAGAGGTGCCTACATTCTGATTAGAGTTCATAAGGGTGACGAGTGGAAGACCACATTTAATACCAGAGACAGCCACTATGAATACCTGGTGATGCCTTTTGGGCTCTGTAACGCTCCAGCTGTTTTTCAGGAATTTGTTAACGAAATATTCAGGGATTTACTCTATCAGTCGGTGGTTATCTATTTAGATGACATTCTAATTTTTTCACAAGACCTGTCTACTCATCTTCTGCATGTCAAAGAGGTGCTTTCTCGTTTATGCTTTAATCAGCTATTCTGCAAATTAGAGAAGTGCCTCTTCAATTGTTACCAAGTACCCTTCTTGGGATATGTGGAATCGGGTTCTGGCCTTCGGATGGATCCCAGCAAATTGGAGGCTATTCGTAATTAGCCTCAGCCTTCCAGCCTCAAAGCTACCCAGCGTTTTATTGGCTTTACGAATTATTATCGCCAATTCATCAAGGGATTTTCCACACTAATCTCTCCCATTACTCTTCTTACCCGGAAGGGTGGTCAATCAAAATCCTGGTCCCCAGAGACAGTACAAGCATTTCTAGCCATTAAAGAGGCCTGTACGCTTGCATCCGTCTTATCTCAACCCGACCAAAGTAAACCGTTCTTTTTGGAAGTCGACGCATCCTCTGTTGGGATTGGAGCGGTGCTGTCTCAGATAACTTTTTGGAAAGGAAACCGTAAGGAAAGGGAAGACCTGCAGAATTCTTCTGCCAGTGAGGCCAACTATGGGATTGATGATAAAGATTTTCTCGCCATCAAGACCGCCTTAGAGGAATGGCGCTACCTGTTGAAAGGGGCATGCTTTCCCATCACAGTGTTTACTCATCATAAAAATCCCACCTATTTGCAGTTTGCACAATGCCTGAACCCCCGTCAGGCCCGCTGGTCACTATTCTTTAACAGAATCCAGCTGATATTAGCCTTCAGGCCCGGTACCAAGAATCATCGTGCTGACGCACTGTCCAGATCATTTTAATCCTCTGATGCCTCGTCACCCATGGTTGCCAAACCCATCCTCAACCCTTCCACGATTCTAGCCTTGACCAATTCTTCTTTCAAGACTCCTCTTCCTGGTTGCTCTTTTGTGCAGGAACATCTCCGCATCAAACTCCTGAGATAGGCTCATAATGCCAGATTCGCTGGTCATGCTGGGGTTAAGAAGATGGTTGCCCTGCTATCTCGTCTATATTGGTGGCCCTCATTGCCCTCCGATGTCCAGAAATATATTCGTTCTTGTGATGTCTGTGCCCGGCATAAAATTCCTAGGAGACCTCCTGCCAGTCTTCTCCATCCTCTTCCTATTCCAGACCTTCCATGGCTTAGTATTAGCATGGACTTTATTACAGACCTTCCTGCTAGTCACGGTTTTAATACCATCTGGGTAGTGGTAGACCGCTTTTCGAAATTAGCCCACTTCATTCCTCTCAAAGGACTACCATCCGCCTCCCAGTTTGCACTTCTGTTCATCTGAGAGATTTTTCGCCTCCATGGCTGCCCGAGGGACATCATTTCTGATCGCAGAGTCCAATTTGTCTCCCAATTCTGGAGGTCCTTCTGCAAACAACTTGGTATCAGTCTAAAATTCTCCTCCGAGTACCACTCGCAAACCAATGGGCAGACTGAACGGTCCAACCAGGACTTTGAGGCATTCCTTAGATGCTACTGTTCAGATCACCAATCTTCTTGGAATTAACTTTTACCCTGGGCAGAGTTTACTCATAATAACCACCAGCATGAGCCTACGGGTAACTCTCCCTTCTTTACCATCTGCGGGAGACATCCTATTCTCCCCACCTTTTCTAATCTTGCTGATTCCTCGGAACCTGCCGCACAGAGTATTATTCGCAACTTTTCCAAATTTGGTCCCAAGTACGTTCCAGGTTACTACCGTCTTTGGATCGTTGCAAATGCTTTTCGGATCAGCATAGAAGGAATCTTCCAGTGCTTCGGGTAGGAGAGAAAGTGTGGTTAGCTACCTGCAACCTTAGACTCAAGGTTCCCACTATGAAATTGGCTCCACGCTATATTGGTCTTTTTTCCATCTCTCATGTGATTAATCCAGTCACCTACAGACGTCATCTACCAGCTTCTCTTCGGATACATAACACATTCCATATTTCTCTGTTAAAACCACTCATTCTCAATGAATTTTCCAACAAATTTCCTCCACTCCCTCCTAAGACCATAAGGGGAGAAGAATTTCTGGTGGAATGCATCTTGGAATCTCGAATCTCTCGAGGGAAACGCCAATTTCTAATTCACTGGAAGGGTTACGGCCCTGAAGAAAGGTCCTGAGTCTTTGAAGAGGATATTCATGCCCCACGTTTCTTGGCAAAATTCTTGCACTATTCCTATGTTACCCACAAGAAAGAGGGGGAGGATACTGTCAGGTGCCGTCTCCGCACCTCCGCCGGGTGCCGGAGACGGACGCCCTCTGGCCGCAACTCGCGTCCCGTTGATAGGCAACGGGACGCGATCATATGATCGTGGCACTCGCGCATGCGCCACTTTTGTTACTAAGCAACACAGACGCTGAGAAATATCACCTTTAAATTTTAGTGTACAAATAAGCTAACAGTCAGTATTTAACTTATGTTCAAAACAAAATACTAATTTGCACTCCTTGCATTGTAACATGATTTTGTCCAGGAGACTGAAATAAGAAGTTTCTCAAGTTAAGATCCTTAATGAATCAGGCCCATGGTTGGGAACTGAACTCATGACCCCAGTGATGTGAGGCAGAAGTGCAAACCACTAAGCCACTGTGCTGCAAACTCAACATCAAAATCGAGCGAAGAAGAGGTAGTACCTCAGTGGCCTCCAAATGGATTCAGAGAAATGGATTTTACGGTGAGTACAAAAAAACTCTTTTTTTATCCATCATATTTGGGGGATACTGCTATTCATGGGGATGTTCAAAAGCTTCCCCTACGGTAGTGAAAGGTCAGACATAGCTGCACAGAAGACTTTATGTCTAAAACAGGCGTCCTTTAAAACAAAAAAAGACATTTAACCTATAGAAATTAATACAGTATGGATTGAGGACCAGGTTGGTGCCCAAAACAGATGGTTCACCAATGCTCTTACAAGGCATTATTAATAGATACCCATGGAAGGTGTATCAACTGCTATTATAGTTACTAATAGAATGTGGGGAAAAATAAAAGCAATAAATAAAAAGTACACCTGTTTCTGCCCAATAACTCCCCATGACCTTGGGAAAAACACACACATACATTTGGCATCTCTATACTCCAGAAAATACAAATATTCTGGAATTTCTCCAAGTATGTAAAAGAAAACGAATAAAGAATTTTGGGAACAAATTTTTATTTTAGTCTGTTTATTCCTACCTAATGGCCTCAAGTGGGTGTATGGTTTTTAAATATGGGAAGAGCTTATCTAGAGGGTACAATTTAAGTCTACGAAACTCATGCTTCCTAACATTTTATACCTATGGCATTGACTGATTTAAACATTCTTTCAATATATTTTTTTTAAAATTTGCTGTTTTTCTGAAAGTAAAAGATATAGTAGGAGAGATTAAATGCAGCATGTCCAGCATTGTTGGATCTCCCCTATAAAGAGACCAGGTTATATGCGGGCGCTCTAATAGATATAGTAAATGGTCGGAATCCTAGCGGAGGCAAATCTTATCGTAGTGGCAATGCAGTATGTGCACTGTGAAAGGAGGGCTGTACAGGTGGATGAATAGTGATGAGGTTGAAACTGTATGGTAATGCAGTGGCTATAAAGGTGCATACATAGTGTTAAAACAAAGTGGTGGCTAAGATAATTGCTATATTAGTAGGAATTTATACAATGGATAAAGTATTATTTGTACAATGGATACATAGTGGTAATATAATGAATTGATAATAACTTTAGATGTGAATGCACAGCCTATATTGTAGTGGATGCATGGTGCAAGACAGGGTATGTACATGGGATGTGGTAGTAGGAGCACAGTAGATGACCTAGTAACTGCACAGTGGATGCATAGTGCCCTTACACTAAATGTGGGAATGCAACAATAACAATACAGAGTGTAAGGTGTCTATATTAGGAGGGGTGAAGTGCTTTAGTTAGTAGGGTTAGGCACAAACAAATATTTCCCATGATAACGACATTAAGAAATGTACTGCAATGAAATATATTGCAATAAATAGCTGATTAATAGAAAAGACACAAAAATGCATGGGTGGAAAACAGACAACAGAACATAAGAGGTTACCACATGAATACCTAGTGCTGCTGCTGCTGCTGAGGATGGAGAGCAGACAGCAGGACAGAAGTAGTTAGAACAGGAAAGAGGAAATTAGAGGGGATAAATCATTAGGGCCAGAGTACTGCCTTCCCAATAGAGCTATCCCAGCTTCACTCCACAAAGACCAAAGATGAAACTGCTCCCAGTTGCCTCCCCTGACTTGGGCAGTGGGGGTACTACTCTCCACAGCCTCTGATCATGCTTTGCAGCAGCTCACTGCAGGAGCCAGCTCATTGTTTTCAGCCAATCAGGAGATTGATCATGTGGGGAGTTAATATATAATAGTGCATCATAAGGGATCATTGCCATGCCCACAAGCCATTCTCCAAAGCACCAACATTAGACTCAGATAAATTTCTCTCCTAGACCAAACCTCTTGCACACATTATAAAACACTAGTTATGGCACCAAAAGCCCTAGACACACATACACTATAAAACAAACCAAATACATTTGACCAAATTCCATGGTAAAAACCATTAAAGCTATTTTATCCTTCAAACCTCCATGATCACTTACCCTGCTTTGATGTCCTGTGGAAAGGGGGATTCAGATGACTGCATTTGGGCCACAATGCCAGTCACTCAGTAGGTGGAAGGAGACTGTGCAGACCGCAGGTGACATTATCAGTAGGAGTCACTAATGCATTGCACAGTCATCATCCCTCCAAATACAGTTGTGCAAGGGATTATGAAGTCAAGAGTGGCCAAATGATCCCCCCCCCCCTTCACTGGAAAGCAAAACAAGGAAAGAGGAAGAGGAAGAGGAAGAGACAAGTAAGCCAGGCTAACCCCAGACTAACAATAATATTGCAAAAATATAAAGTTAGATATACCACCTAATAGTCACTTTCTACTACTGCAGTATTACTATGGGTTCGGTATATTGCCCATCCCTATTACACAGTGGATGCAGACGTGGTTATACAGTAGATGTAGTGCTACAACATTGAAGGCTTAGTGAATTTCAGGGGATACACAGTGAGGAGTAGAATGGTGGGTGAATAGTGTCAATGTAGTTGGATGCTGTAAAGGCTATCCAAGGGATGCATACTGACTTTACAATAAATAGGCTTGTGGTTATAAAATGATTTCACATATATTTGCATGCATAGAGGCTGAATAGAAATTATACATTGGATAAAGTGGTTTCTATATAGTGGCTATATATATATAATGCATAATGTCTATATTAAGGTGAACAGTGGTCAAGTCGTTAATGTTGTAATGGCTGTGCAGTTCTTGCATAGTGGCAAGACAATAATTGTAGCAGTAACTATACAGGCAAAGTATTAGTTGTTAAGGTAATGGCTATACAGTGGATGCTGTAGTACATATACAATGGATGCAGTATTGACTATATAGTGAATATGGAAGTAGCTATATTTATGTATTATATATAGATATATAGTGGAGTGGATAGGGAATGTGGTAGTGTTTCTGCAGACAGGACTGGCACTACCATTAGGCAGCAGCCTAGGGCGCAGTTTTTGAGGGAGCCAATGGGATTAATAAACACTGTTAGGGTTAATTAATTATGGGGAGAGAGGAGTTAATTATGTTGAAGGAGTTGTTATGATGAGGCTAAAGGATTTAAAGTTTATAAGGACGGGTTCATTATTTATGAGGAGGAGGATGTTGGAGCTAATGATTATACGGAGGTTAATTTGCAATGTTGGGGGTTAATTAAGGATGGGGAGGTTAATGTTGATAAAGAGGTTATTATGATGATGAGAGATGTATTGAAGGGATGAGGGCATTGATTGATGAGGGTGTAAAGGATTATGATGAGAAGTTAATTATGAGGATTTGGGGGGTTACTTATGATGGACTGTTTCTGTGTGCTTGACTCCCAGACTAAAATTTGCCAGCCAGCTCAGGGATGATGGTGGCAAAAGGGATGGGGGTGGTATTGGTGTAATGTGTGGGGAGAGGAGTGGCCGTGAGGTGGTCATTATAAATCTTAGCAATGTAATGCACCATCAGCTCTTTTAAGTGAGCAGTAATAAATTACATTTACCTTCTAGTGGAATTGGGGAAACAAAACAAAAAAATAAACATCCTTTAGTCAGGGTTGTAAAATTAAAAAGTTATTTTGTCTTAAATATCTAACTTTTAAAACAATAACCCTTTTACTAACATGCAGTACTAGCAGCCCTAATATGTGTCAAGATAAATGCCACCTTTCTGGTGCATCACTCTACTTTCAATCAGTACTGCAGGTATTCACTGGATGTTTAACCTAATTTCCCTGATGCTGGGGGAATGGAGAACTACATGACCTATTACCACACATTTACCATAAAACTTTAACTGACTTTAATAAGTCAGAATCATTTTTGGTTAGTTCTTAGTTAGCAAGTCAGATCTTTACATTTGCTTACAGATTCATAAATTACATGTAAGTGTAAGTATGTTTTAAAAGCAGAACTTTAAAAAAAAGAAAAAAAGAAATGAGACCTGAAAAAATACATATTGAATGTTATAAGCAAAAGACAAAGTAAGAGGAAAGAACCTGTATATCTTCATGAAGATCTCCTACCTCTTCTCTGGTGTCTATAGCTGAACCAGGTGTAGTAGCTGCTGTGCTTACTGTGGTGCTTGGTGCAGTGCCAGATGCCGTCACTGAATCTATTTCCCCTGCAACGTCATTAATTTCTCGAGCAATGAGAGCCAAATCTTGGCCGATCCTGTAAAATGAAATTTCTAAAGTTACTGCCAAATTAATGATTTCCTAGAAATCCTAAGACTACTATATACTGTATAGCTGAAAACTGCTTATGCCTTTTCTTGGCAGTCAGAACAGCTCTGGTTAATCAGAAAAGCATTCAGAAGCTACTCATTGCACACTTCCATATTTCCATGAAGTCCTTTCCACAATCATAGTAACTGACTTGAAAAAAGGGAAAAACTACGGTTTATCTGTTTGTATACAACACTTAAAAAAATTGGAAAATTAAATGCATGGAAACAGAATAAAGAGTTGGAAGACAGACAAAACAGTAGCAATAGGAATGTGGGGAGGTTGGGAATGCACAGACACAGGTTAGGGGGAGAATTAATACGGGCACTTCTAAATTTCCAGTATAACAGAACCGTTATAAGTATCATTTTCTCATGTCTAAATAAATGCCTAATATATTTTAAACAATAAACCATCATGTACAAGGGTCCGATGACACATTAGCTCCTACAGAGATGCCACATCTTGGGGTCCAGCTTTTTCCTTTACCACCACTGTGTCATGATGGGAAGGAAGATATCCTGAGTTTTTGAGTACAGGAGCTGGCTGAAGTGCTTGAAATTGTAGTCATTATTGTTTATGTTGGTGTTATTTGATTATTTTCAATAGTTTTGCTTGTTATGCGTTATTATTAAAAAAATATTCAAGACAATTTGTGTGTAGGAATCCATATACATTTATTTATAATGTCTGAATGCTGGGTGGATTTATTGCTATGCATGTGCCTTTTAAAACAATATGCTCTTACCGTGCTATTTCTTCAAGATGAGCAGTCCAGTCACGGATATAATCTTCCTGTTCTTTTGCCTTATGTTTAAATGTAGAGGCATTTAAAGTTCCTGAAGGTGGTAGAACTGGTATATTTCCAGTAACTTGTGATCGCTGAATTTTAATGGTTGGAGAGGCACGTAGTCGAGTGGGTTTGGTTGAGTTATGTTTAGATCCAAATTCATCTTTAGAAGTTAAAGTATACTCGGGAGGAACTCTTCTCCATCGGGTATTGGCTATTTATTATTTGTTGTGGTAAGGAAAAAAAAAATTATATTTAAAAAGATTTTTCAATAAAAAAAACATAGTTAAAGCAGACAATGAAAATACATTAAAACTCTGTAAAAGTCACACTAATAATATTTGCCAAATGTCCCTAATGTAAATTCTAGAATACTTCATAATAATATATTTAGTATAATAATATTCCTGTTGAAGAACTTTACCAGTAACTATATTGTAACTATACATGGCTTACATTACCTATACTTGATATTTTCTCTGCCCGATAGTCAACATTTATCATTCTAAAACCATTCTGAAGTCAAAACAATATCTTTTGGATACTCTCAGTGGGCAAATCCATTTAAAATACCTTCTTTGTTGCCATTTAAACTATATTATAAACTATATTATAGCTGTCACGGTTCTTGCGAGGAGACTCGGCAGATGTAGCGAAACCAAGAGATTCGAACAGTTTGGCACTACTCCAACAGGGCGCGGAGTCTAACGAGGAGACGGTGTTTACCAGGAGCCGCCGCAAAGCGGTATGGGCTTAGCTGCGTCTACCTTGCAGGTCGCGGTCCCTACTAGAGCACTGTACGAAAGTCCCTGGGAAGACTACAGGCAGTAGTACCGTAGGAAGGATGATCAATACAATAAGTAATGGCAATGAAGATGATGCAGATCGGTGTAACTCTGTAAACCACTATGTGGTGTAAAGTTCAGGAGAATGAGCGTCAGCTCTGAAGACAAATGTAGAGGAGATGTCTGGAGATGAGCGTCAGCTCTGCAGGCCACTATGTGGCGGAGAATTCCCTAGAGTGAGCGTCAGCTCTGCAGGCCACTATGTGGCGGAGAGTTCCGTAGAGTGAGCGTCAGCTCTGCAGACCACTATGTGGTAAAAGTTCAGGAGAATGAGCGTCAGCTCTGAAGACAAATGTAGAGGAGATGTCCGAAGATGAGCGTCAGCTCTGCAGTCCAGAATGGAGGTAAATCACTGGAAAGTAACAGGAAGCCACTTCAATCACTAGGAGGTAACACGAAGAACAGGCACTGAAGATAGAGAGGAGGTGCCTTTTAAACTTGCCGCCAGGGAGAAGGACCAATCAGCAGAGAGCAGGGGAATTAGAATAATTACTGGGTCTGCACATGCGCAGACCCGAATCCAAGATGGCGGCGCCCAGCGGGAAGCGGAGCGCCGATGAGAGGTGAGTCTGCCGGGTGTCAGGTGCGCTGCCTGAACACCCGGCGCGTAATAATAGCTTCTATTGTCACATCATTGACCCATGTGTCTATGCAGAGCCAAAATAGTTTTTCATACTGATGATTTCATAGCAGTTTACATTGGTCAGATAATGTGGAAGCTGCTGCCATTCTATATGTACAGTGCATTAAGCGTTTAAAATCAGCAGAGAAGAATGTAAAGTAAGCATACCCTCTACTGGATGACAATTTGTGTCTAAGGCTTAATGCCGGAAATAAACAAAAAGTGTACATGAGCTTTATAATCTCCGATGTGTCAGACTAAAGAAAGTTAAAAGTGAGCAGACAGCGTCAGCTAGCTCCTTGTAACCAGTCAAAGAAAGCAATATCGACTCCCATAGAGGCTTGGTACTTAGGACAACCCCAGAGGTTCACAGGAACTTCTACTTGTCAGTAGAAAAATAAATAAAAAACACTGATGCATTTGGGAGAGGGATAATCTTTAGATTGTTTAGATAACTGTTATTGGACTGGCAGATATGATGGCATAGATAACTGAAATACTATATAGTACATGAGTGTGAATAATTGTATAAACAACTGTGAAATATATCCTAATTTTTGGTGACTAATGGTAAACTGAGAGAGGCAGAGATAAAAAGTATCCTTCACTATAATGTCCTGTTTAGTAAATACCACACTCATGCTAGAGCGTGACGTAGATAACAGTACAAAACATGAGTGGTGTGAATACTTGTATTACCCGCTGTGAAAGATAACATTCTTTAACATCAAATCATCATAGATAAGATTGTTCCCTATAGTTGCCATTTCAGGACATACCTTAAGAATATCACAGTTAATAAATTGCATATTTTCCATTCAGAGTATTTCAACAATATTACAGCTTATCTTCTTCATTTCTATCTAATATTTACCTCAGCCAATATTCCTGTACACAGCCTGTCCTTTATTCAAAAGCTTGTGACAAATTTGTGTGACAGGCTGACAACTTTTGATAATTAATACACTTTTTATATTTTAGTGACTAAAATATAAATATAAAACTACTGCTTGTGTTTTATAAGGAATAATTTACTCCTACAATGACATAAGCATAACCAGGACCTCTGTATGGTCACATAACTGTTCAGTAACTTCTAATCTACAGTACTTCTATTTTACAGAAGAGGGCACATTATTACATATATATTTCACAGTTAATCATACACAGTATTTACTACCACTTCTCAGCTGAATTACTCCCTTTTTCCGTGTGTGAAGCCCTTCTGAAAAAATTTAATGAGAATGGGAATAACAGGAGCACTCTGGGGAAAGACTGGGCTGATTTTTATATGTAGCAATGTATTTTATACATTGTGCTCCAAATTATGAAAAAAACATGCTATCTGGAAAAGTCCTAAGCATTCCAGAGAAATGATCCCATGATTGTATACCAAAAATACAATTAAATAAAGCGGTAATAAAATAAGGAGTAACTTGCCCTCTACCTTGTAAAATAAGGAAAAAAGAAGTTACCTTCTGTGCTGTGTATACAACTTGTTTTATCATGATAGAACTCCTTTGTGATATATAACATTCTTACATTTTCAACAGAAGTGCTTATCCTGTGTATATTTTTTAAATGTTATCTATGAATGGATTATTAAATTATTTTTACAAATCTTCTAAATACATGTATTGATTTTAGCCAGTTTACACAGTTTCATTAATATTAAAATGTAACATTTACCTGAAGGAGAACTGTGAGTTGGCGCAGCCGTCTTTGCTTTGGCATCTGATAAGCGAGAAATGCTGTTAGCTCTGGCCCTTGGTGAACTTTTCCCATCAGGTGTTGGAGTGGTTTTAAGACTATTCCCACTTGCAAATTTTGCTGTTCGAGAAGATCCAGAACCTTTTGATATTGTTGCTTCAGAGTCATTGCGTGCTGACAAAGAACCAAGTCTTGTTCTACGTGGCTGTGCAAGCAAATCAATTCTTGAAATAGTTTTTTTACCAGTAGGTTGTTTTGATGTTGAACTTGTAGATACTTCAGAGTCAACAGATGCTCTCTTATTATCCCCAACTTCTGTATCTGATGCTTCACCTAAGCGTGATCTACGCAACAGTGAAGTCCTAGTTGGACGAGGTCTTGGAAGAGTGATTGACTTATTAGCTGCAGAAGCTTTTGATGTTGCAAATTTGTCATCTGCAGAAAACTGAGCTTTGGTAAGTGGCTTTCTAGAATATGTTTTTTGATCAGATGATAAAATATCTGAGACAGCTGAACAAGGTAGACTAGAAGTCTGGTCATCATCTGTCAAGTAGAGAGATGGTGGTCTATTTCTTGCACTTGTTCGCAGTACCTTACGTATATCAGTTCTAGTTGCAACCTCTTTAACATTGGTTTTATTTTTTTTTTCTCGATTCACCGCTGCTGATGAATTAGGAAGGTCTTTAGAAGGAGAAGAAGTTGATGATTTCTCTTTGTGTAGACTACTGAGGCTTTTTCTCTTCTGGGGACATTTTTTATCTGAGTCACCAGCAACAAAACTAATGGTGCTTGCTATATCAACATCTGACTCAGGGGATATAGAATTATCTAAGGTATAGCTAGGAGTGTTTGGCTCCTCATCAGGCTTACTTTCATCTTGGAGCTTCGCCTCAAGGAAAGCCATGACTGCTTCTGTATCTTTCAAAAGGAAAGTAGTATCCAGGCTAGAGTCAGTGTCTACAGAGTCACTTCTCTCTCTTATATTGTTCGCAGATGTAAAGGGAAAGATAGGTGATAGAACATGTTGTTTATTAATGTGTGGAATAAGTTCTATTGGTACATTTGAGCTAGGTTTGTCTAGAGTGAAAGTACCCTGTCTCACTAGTGGCTTTACGTGTTCTTTTTTCTCAGTTTCAGCATTTTTAAGGTTATCATTGCTTGAAACCACTTCATTTTTTTTACTAATTTCATGAGTCATTTCTAAAGATTTCTGCAGTTTGTAAATATTTTGAGTCAATGAATCACCTTTACTTAGTTGTACAGGTGGCGGCTTATTGGATAATTTTGCAGATGAAACATCTATAAGAGAAAAGGTGAAATATATATATTATATATATCATCATCATCAACATTTATATAGCGCCAGTAAATTCCGTAGCGCTTTACAATTGGGGACAAACAGGAATAAACAATACTGGGTAAAACAGACAAAGAGGTAACATATACACTCGCACACATTATATATATACTGTATACATCTGGAGAGATTGAAAATCTTCAGAGATGTAAAATAAAGTATAAACATTATTATTAATGTAATAATAATTAAAGCACAACTTCCTACCACTTTATTTACTCCCTTAATATTGCACACCAGCCTAAGTTATGGCTTAAATTAATCATGCAGGTGTTTAGGGGCTGTATTAAATGTGGCAGTTTCCCGTGTCTGTAGCTTTTACTTTCCTTGCTTAGATTAAGCCACGTTCTCCTTTGCATAGCATACCAAGGAATGTCCACAAATGTACCTTCTCGAGCCCTGTATCTCATTTCAACATTCTCATTCTAAAAAAGGAAATTTCTGCACTTCTCAAGAACAGTAATCACATAGTTGCCCCTATATTAGGAATGCGCTTACTTCTGCCATCTTCACCTCTCTGTCTGTGCAAACTCTTCCTCCTCCATAAATTCCATTTTACTCTCTAAACTAAATTGTCCCCTGTTTTGTTAAAGCCATTTTGTACAATTTTTTTTAACTATTTTATTGTTGGAACCACCGCTATTTTTAACTATTCCCTCACAACTTTTGCCGCAATAGTATGTCACTTCACTATACTACAGAAGATCCACTAAGGTTACTTATACAGAATGGGATGGATCTAAACTACAATGTGACATTATTGTTGAGAAGGGCACAAACAACTAAACATAGAAAAATCTCAGGCCCAGTGGTGAAACAAAAAAACAAGGATCATCAACTGCCCAAAGATAGAAAATAGCACAGTACCTGAATACATCAGCTACTCAGATTAAGGAACTAGCACAGTGCCTGTATCTACCATAGATAAGTGATTCTTGCAAGTTATGTCAAGTAACAGCATGCTGCCTGGAGTAGGAACTAGCGCAGTTCATGTAATCACCAACTGCCCAGAGATAGAAACTAGCACAGTACATGAATACATCAGCTACTCAGATTATGGAACTAGCACAGTGCCTGTATCCACCATAGACAAGGTATGACCAGTAACAGCATGCTGCCCTAAGCCATGAACTAGCACAGTGACTGCAATCATCAACTATCTCAAGCCAGGAACTAGCAAAGTACTTGTATACACCAGCTGCCTGGAGCCAGGAAGTACTACAGTATCTTTATCCATGAACATGTATCCCCACATAGCTACAGTTGCTATTTTGCTACCTTATGTAACAAATGTACCGCACACCTATTATATTATAAATTTGTTTGGGCAGAGCCATCTTTTCCTATTGTTTCATGTTACTGTATATTATCTGTTTATGTCACGATCCCCTGATAGTATCATGTGGAATATGTTGGTGCTTTATAAAGAAAAAATAATATTATTTTACTGTTTGATGTTATTATTTATATATTTTATTTGTGCATTCGAATAATTTTGTTGAAAAAAAAGAAGAAAGGTTAAAACTTTTGCAAATTTACTTTTTTTTATTAATGAACCAAAAATAATGAATATGTTCCTTCACATACATATTTTAATTACATGACGCAGGATAGAATAAATACAAAAATAAAAAATCTACATTTCTTCATATTCTTACTTAAAATAAAACTTTATATTAAATCATAACTTAGAAAAATAAAATATTATCTTCCTTCACTTATAAAATACCTATGATATTGTAAAATATAACAGCCTTGCCGGAAAAAATCTAATAAGCATTATTGCTTTACACTTGTGAGCTTTTTAATGTGTTCTAAATGTTAGAGGGGAAGTATCTTATATTTATTGCACAGTACAATTGACATAGCCAGACATGTTATGACTCCATCCATGCTCAACTTGAAAGGACCTCTATAAGGGGGCTCTGCTATTCTGGTGTCCCAAGGACCAACAGACCCTAGGACATTCCAACATGCAATGTGACAACCAGTCTAGTGACATCACCATTTACAGCAGTGATGGGCAGCAGGTGGCTAGCTGCCCTCTGAACCTTCACCTGCATCTCACCAGCTATATGCCCCATTCATCCTTTTCTCCACACTGGCCCCAGCTTTTATGATCTGCTTCATGCACTGCCGAACATCACCCATTCTCCCAACTATTAAAGAGCTTGGGCTATAGATGAAGTGATTATAAAGCAGCAAATAAATGAATCTGATCTCATTCTTTGCAAGCAGCCAACTTCTGCATCACATGGCTTCCTCTGCATAACATAATGTCCTGTCCACCATGACGAGTGGTCCTGCAGCACCAGTGGGATGTATGATAAATAGGTTTGCAAAGGGAATATGGGGTGTTTTGTGTGACTTTGCAGGTCTGAGGGGTGTTTTGAGTGAGTGGGGGAGTTTCAGATTAAGGCTAATGTGCAGCCTTTCTGAAAGTTTGAGGGCTACACATGCAGCCCCTAAAGTGTATCAGATTGCACATTAATGATTTACAGTAATATAGACAAAATTATGCATTTGTGTGCACTGATGCAACCAAAATACATCTCTGTCAACTTGGAGGAAACATTACAGCAACATTCTTGGTGGTAGTTGTGTATGAACACTACAATTTGGCACTCACCTTAGTGCTTTTTGTCCTTAGGGCTTAAAAGCAGTTTGTCTCTCATATTGTATTCAGGTGACCAGGGAGGGAACAGAGTATGTTACTTTCACCAGGCAGAACAAATGAGACAATGAGGGGTCAGCTGATATCATTGCATCATAAGGGGAATATGAGGATTCCACTGGTTGCCAAGCAACCAGACACACAATTATAATGAAAAAAAAGGGCTAAAAATATGGCAATCATTCAAAGACTGAGTGTACAAAGGGGAATACTATTGGTACATATGAGCAAATAGGAGCTAACACCACCCGAATACCGCTTATTTATAGGAGCAATCCCATTAATCTATAACAATAAAAAGCTAAAAATGAAAATGAATATAAACAGACTAAGCGTGCCTAAACAAGTGGAAATGCTAAAAGATATACTATGAATAAAATATTAAACACGTATTATACATCCACTTCTATTTATATATGTCTTTTCTTTGCTAAGTCTACTACAAGCTGTGTATTTCCTCCCAGGGATCAGTTATCTCGTTGTACATGTGTTTCCATTTCCAGGCAAGTGTAAGCAAGATTTTAGATAGTATAGATATTAGAGGGAAACGTGCAATCGTAGGTAAAAGCCCAATGCAAATATAGACACAAACAATTAACTATATGGTCCTAAAGTAAACTCAGTCAAGGGACTAGAAAACTAGTACAATTCAGTAAAAACTAATTTTTAGTTATTAACCATGGAGCTAAATACATTATTTGGTTTTAAGTATCCCTCCTCTGACTGTATTCATGTCAATGGAGTCCACTGAAGCAGTTGTGATAAGAGGTTATTAGATCTTCCAGCAGCACAGTTGAAGGGTGTAAGGAGAAGAGACCTACTACATTTGTCACCCTAGAGGCAAAAACAATAGGAATTAGGGTTGTTTCTAAAGACCATTAAATAGGTGTGCAATATGAAATGCACTAGACGGATAAATTGGTGCTCTTGTGCAGACAAGGATATTATGTGGTTCTGCACTTTTTGCAGTATGTAAATTGTAGGAAATTGCATGTAGGAAAAGGGAGTGCTCTTTATGGATTAAATATGTAAAGCATATTCATATAAAGAAAACAGCATAATAAAACATCCTGCACTATGCCGTTCTGCTCCACGGGAGGTTTCTGTCCGCCCCAGTCAAACTCCACTTCTGCCACTGTCCTCGGAGCAGACCTCACCTATCAAGAGGCATTCTGGATTAAATAGTGAACTGAATAAAGACTCAATAATGCATAGAATTTTGTTCTGCCTTGAGAATACACTTCCTCATACACACGTTTAACACGTTTAAATGTATCCCAGCTACTTCAATCTTCAGACTTGAAAACCAGCATTCTGCATTATTGTAAGATCTGGTGCTATAATAACCTTCTTTGTTATAAAGTACATTAAGACATCAAAACATATGAGGATGGCTATAACTAAATTAGGTTTTGAGTTGGCTATTTAAATATAAGTTCAATAGCTTATCTTCTATCTATGTGCTATTTTCAACTTTATGAAAAGAAATGGGTTCAATTCAAATCAAAACATTTCTATCCTATGATTTGGTATAAAATACACTTGTAGACATAGGTCCTCTGCACTCACCATGTACAGACTGGGGTGCAAGAGGGGGTTGCCCACATTGTATAGACAAGAAAACAGGGATACTCTGCACTCTCCAAACACATAATTAATGCTATATCAAGTACTGTTCTATATTAAAAACAGGGAATGTTAGTTCCACATATTGCAATATATGTTTAAGCTGACCAACTCACGCCAAAGTCTTCCCATTCTGGTCAGTCCTAACATGATCAAATGCTATGCTATTTTATCTGGGCTTAAAGCTTACCTGCACACAACTTTTTTTTTTTTTTTTTAAATCTTTTTATTAGTTTTTCTCAGAAGTCAGAAAAAGACATGACAGTAACAGTAACAAACACAAAGTATACAATACCAATTACTTATTTAGATGCGTTCATATACAATCAAAATTTTAGTCCAGTGACTGAATTTGCTTAAATTATACATCAACAATATGTATAGCTTTATGCTTATAACAATTTAAAATCTATATCGAAGAGAACAAGAAAAATACGGTTTTAAGGAAAACAAACGAAAGAAAAGGGGGGGGGGGAGTAGTTGCCACTTTAGCGAGCAGAAGGACACTAGCACAGGTACGAAATCCAGGGACAGGCGAAAGGTCAGGTGCACAAGCGAAAGGAGCAAAATCCGGAGTTCAGGCAAATGGTCAGGGTCAGAAGCGAGGGTTCAAAGGTCCAGGAACAAGCAGAGGTCAAACAAGGGTAGTCAATCAACGGTAATAGTAACCAAACAGGGAGCACAAGCAGGCAGCAGAACTGAGGACAGAACGCTATAACCGGCAATGAGGTAGCAGACCTCATTGCCTTAAATGTACAGGTGAGCCAATCAGAGCCTAGCTCTGCAAATACTCCCAGGAGCTGACTAATAAAATAATTACAGCCTAATAGCCAGCAGGCTATTAGGTCCTTCTGTGCACACGCCCGGCTGTCCCCTGTTGCCGGGACGCGGCGCTACACTGCTGGGTGTCCGGCCGTTGCCTCGGCAACGGTCAGGAGTTGAAGGGAAGTGACGTCCCGGTCATCATGGTGATGGCCGGGACGCTGGGGCAGGCAGGAAGCGAGCCGCGGCGGCTGTGAGTACCGCCGCGGCTCGTGACACGGATAAAGCCTTTTTGCAGGTTTTCTTGAATATATTTAGACATTGCTTGAGTCTCAGGAAGAGAAAGGGGATATACACAACCACGAGGAATAGGTTTGTCAGGGAGGAGCTCGATTCCACAATCCCAAATGCGATGAGGGGGAAGCTTGGTTGCTTCCTTTTCACAGAAGACATCTGCATACTGTTGGTATTGAGGAGGTAAAGATGGTAACGAAGAAGCAGTGGTTAGATGAAGAGGTACTACTTTCTTCAGACAGTGAGACTGACACCGTGATCCCCAGGACAAAATTTGAGCAGTATGCCAGTCCAGAGTTGGGGAGTGGAGACATAGCCATGGCAGACCAAACACAAGGGAGTTGATGGTCTTTGGAAGGACTAGGAAGGAAATTTTTTCCTGATGCAGAACTCCAATCTGAAGGGTGAGGGCAATAGTCCGGAACTGAATGAAGCCTCCTGGAATATTACTGCCATTGATGGCTGTAAGGCGTACAGGACGTTCCAGTGGTGTAGTAAGAATATTGTATTTCTCAACCACAGTGGCAGCAATAAAGTTACCAGCTGCACCAGAATCCAGAAAGGCATCAAGCGGAATAGAGAGATTCCCAAAAAACAGAAAAACAGAAAACAAGAGGTTCTCTTTGTGAGGAGAACTGTTGAGGGAAAAATCAAACAAACCTAACGGTGTTCCACCTTGCTCTGTTTGGCCTGAGCGTTTTTCCAGATGCGTAGGACAAGTACTGATGCGATGGGCCTTCCCTTCACAATAGAGGCATAGATCATTTTTAAATCTTCTCTCCCTCTCACTTGGAGAGAGGCGGGACCTACCCACTTGCATAGGTTCTTCTGGGGGCAAAGAGGCCCCTGGGTTCCGGAAAACAGGGCGATGATTAGGACACCGGATCTGTTCCTTTTCTTGAACCCTCTCCTTGAATCGAAGATCTATTCTGACACATAGCGAGATCAGATCATCCAAGGAAGATGGGAGGTCACGGGAAGCCAACACTTCTTTTATTTTATCAGATAGGCCTTGCCAGAACGTGGCCACCAGCGCTTCCTCATTCCAGCACAACTTGGAGGCCATGGTCCTAAATATGATGGCATATTGCCCGTCAGAATGAGAACCTTGGCGTAGACGAAGAATTCCTGAAGCTGCACTGGAAAGCCGACCAGGTTCATCAACAATTCATTTGAAAGTTGTCAGAAATTCTGTATAATTTTGTAGCAAGGGGTCATTCTTCTCCCATAGGGGTGAGGCCCAGGCCAGGGCTTGACCAGAAAGAAGGGACAGAATGTAGGCAATTTTAGCTCTATCCGTAGGGAAGTTCCTGGGTAATAATTCAAATTGAATTGCACATTGAGTCTACATGACTTGGGGTTCCCATCATACATTGGAGGATTAGGAATTTGTGGGTGTAAGGTAGTTGTGTTTGCAGAATCCGAAGAAGACTCAGCAGAGGTCTCAGGTTTATGGGAGGATACGAGAGTGTTCTGAAAAGAATCCAGACGAGAAGATAAACCTTGTAAGAACTGCATGAAGCGATCTTGATTGGACTCTTGCTTTTCCACTCTCCCTACTAAATATTGCAATAGGTCCTTGAGAGAGGGATCGCCCATGGTGTTCATTTCCTTTTTTGGTAAGTGCAAACTGTTGTGGACTGGAATAATATCAGGCCTAGTGGGCAGTTCCCACGATGGCCTGTGCACGTGACTAGCTGATTCAGGACCATACAATGTTTAGAAAATAAGAACACAAGACGGTGGGTCTGCTTAATAAGTACTTCAATGAATATGAGCATAAGTACATATCAACACATGGAAACAATGCAGCAAAGTTCTGTACACAGTAGAGATGGTGAGATGGCAGCTCAGAATCTCACAATGATGAGCATCTGCACACTTGGCATAATAAACAAAGTCTTGTAAATTGATGCATAGAGATACTTGCAAACAGAGTCCCAAAGATGGTGCTACCAGCACTTGGTTGATAAAGCAGGTTCACCCACAGGAAATCCAACAGGAGAGTTCAGGAATGCACAGGAGTCCATGGAGACAGGCTAGCAAACAAGTTGCACTGACAGTGAGCAGGTGTCAGTGCTGAGTTTAAATAGAGCAGGTTTGAATGGCACGCCCTGAAGTAAGTCATGTGATCCACAGGAGAACAGAGCAGACAGGAAAAGTAACAAACCTGGACTGGATTGTTACAGTCTCCTTTTCGGTTTTCCGCTCTTTAAACCTCCTGTCAATTTTAATGGAGAGGTGCATCAGATCCTCCAGAGAGGTAGGAGATGGGTATTGCACCAAAGAATCTTTGATCTGTTCCGATAGGCCGAGACGGAACTGACTACGTAAGGCGGGGTCGTTCCATCCACTATCAGGTGACCATCAACGGAATTCAGCGCAGTATTCTTCCGCCGACCGCCGGCCTTGTTTCAAGGCCCGTAGATGAGCTTCCGCGGAGGCCACTCGATCCGGGTCATCATATAGTAGACCCAATGCCTCAAAGAAAGCGTCTACGGACTGCATGGCAGGCCTGGTCTGTGGCAAAGAAAAGGCCCAGGACTGGGGGTCACCTTGTAGGAGGGAAATGATGATCCCGACTCTTTGATGCTCTGACCCAGAGGAACGGGGTCTCAACCGAAAATAGAGCTTGCAGCTCTCCCTGAAATTCCGGAACAGAGATCTATTTCCAGAAAAGCGATCCGGCAAATTCATCTTAGGTTCACAGGTGGAACTTGGAGTGGGTTGAGAAGTTTTTGCGGCTTCTTCTTGAACAGACAAACGCTCAGCCAATCCCTGGATCATCTGATACAAGGACTCAACATGGGCTGCTAAGGCTTGTGCCGGAGACGGTGTGGATCCGCTTCCATCCATCACAACCTCGTCTCAGTGTGTGGGCCGGTTATAATGTTAGGAACCCCTCCAGCCGGCACAACACAACCCGGAATCTACTCTGCCAGTCAGGTGTTCACTGGAGCCCCTGATGGTGGGGACAGACTGGGCTGCAGACCGACAGATGGTCGTGAAGTTTGTACCGGCTGGGGAGAACCCAGGCAAGCGGAGTCAGGTCCACGCAGAGGTCAAGGGCCGGAAGCAGACAGAGGTATCAGTAAACAAGCTGGAGTTAGGGGTCACAGGCGGATAGCAGAAACGGTAAACAGGCCAGGGATCAGGGTCACAGGATACACAAGCGGAGTCAGTTCAAAGCCAAAGGTCATACACGGTAAATCAGAAATGGTCTCAGAAGACTAGAGCAGGAACAAGCAGGTCAGCAGACTGGAGCACAGAAGCTATAGCCGGCAATGAGGCAGCAGACCTCATTGCCTTAAGTACTAATGGCCACCAATCAGAGCCTAGCTCTGAATTTAGATACAGCCCCCTGCCTAGCTAATGAGCAGGATAATCAGCCCGCAGGCTAGAATCTACAATGAGCGCATGCGCCCGGCTTCCTCATCGCCGGGACGCAGCGCTGAGGCGTCTGCCCGTTGCCCCGGCAATGGCCGGGTCATGGCCGGAAATGACGTCCCGGTCGCCATAGCGACGGCCGGGACGCAGGTGAGTGAGTCGCGGTGGCTCGTAACACCTATATGGTGTCATGATATCTAGACTGGCCTGGTCTTATGTTTATACTATGTTTCTCCAGACAATATGGCACACTGAGAACATACACAAATTGCTTCGCTTACCACACAATATGCAAAGTTCATTATGTGCCAGTGATTAAAGAATGGACACACATTATCTCCGGCAACCACCTGGCTGCATTTTAAGGAGCCCCCAGAGAGAATTTACGCAACCATAAACATTTGATTAATGGAGTCAACTAGATAATTAACTTCTACAAATGCACTACATGCAATATCATTTTACAATGTTGCCCTACGAAGACATGTTTATAAACCTTATGTATCTTCGTAGCAAGTCTACATACCGTTGTTATGCTTCTGTATAATGTATGCATATTTTGCATTATACACAGGAGAAAGGTAGTGTTTGGAAATGTCCTTTGTGATAATAAAGTTGGCCATCCTGCTTTCTCCATAGATCCTGTACCACCTGGTTAATAGATTGAAATTGTATTCTTGTACTCTGGTACAAAAATTTAGTAGACATGAGCCAGGGTGATAATTTTAGGTTTTTGTGCCTACAAGACCTTTCTGCACAATTCAACCTCCCAGTTCCCTATGTATTAAGGACTTAGTCTTAGTATTGCGATGAAGACAATGATTTTGGGAGAGACGTTGTGATAGGGTTGTAAAGGAAGAGCACATTAGGAATTGAACGTATATGTGTTTATTGGTAAAATATGCATTTCCATACTGTAAATGTGCACCACAAATGCATACAGATTTTTACTCATCTTACACTTACTTCCTGACGTGTGAAGAGACGAGTGATGGGCCATCCTTGGCCATCTTCACTAAGAGTTTGTTCACTTAAGTACAACTGTGGTACACCTGGATGCAAATACCTGTCAAGCCGCGACTCTCCTTACCTTCCTGCTGGCGTCCTGGCCGTCGCTATGGCGGCCGGAACGTCACTTCCGGTTTTGGCATCCCGGTTGTCTGGGCAACAGCCGGGACACAAGGGATCCTCTGCCGCCGTGCCCGGCCAGCTGATTAACAGCCGGGCGCACGCGCTACAGTCAGTTTAGCCAATCATGGCTATCTATTATCAACTATTCAGGGCACATTAGTAGATACTATGCAGTGGAACACTGCATTCCTATTGGCCATTTGCACTCCTGCCATTAGGCAAAACTTGTGACTACTCTAAGACCTAGTCCTGATTGGTTCCTAGTACTACTTAAGGAAGTGAGGTCTGAGACTCACTGCCGGTTATAGCGTCCTGTTTCAGTACTGCTGCCTGCTGCCTTGTCCCTGTGTTTGGCGTTTAACCTAAGATTGATTTCCCGTGTATGACCATTGCCTGTTCCTGGACTCTGAACCTGTGCTTCTGAACCTGATCTATTGCCTGAACCAGGATCCTGAACCTGTGCCTGTGACCCCTGACCTTGGTTTCTTGTCTGGACACGTTGTCTACTGCTGGTCCCAATTCTGGCCTGGACCCCACGCTGCTGTCTGTCAGAACACTCTATTCCTGGGTTCTCCTTAGGCGGTACACATCTCTCGATCCTCTGTTTGTCTGCAGCCAAGTCTGTCTCCACCACTAGGGGCAACAGTGAACACCAGACTTCAGAGCAGACTCCGGGTTTTGCTGTACCGGCTGGAGGGGTTCCTAACAGGGGGCATATCTTTTGCGGGTGCTGGTGGGGTGGTGCAATGAGACACAATGATGATTATGATGAATGGCAACACTAGCTAGCTGCTTCTGATTGTCTGATTTCATCTTGACCATTTTCATTGATAGTACTTTACTCACTAGTGTGGCTACTGTGTGCTATTCGCATTAGTTAATATTTCCATTCGGACTGCAGCAGGAAAAATAATTCCCATTTGATTTTTAAAAGGGACTAAAACAGGTGTTAGTATTTCATTTATTTTGTAATTGTGTTTGTATTAAATTATATTTTATTTAGAAAACATGACTTTTTCAATTATTATTAACACTGTACAGACGGGTGGGGTACGTATTTCTGAACACTAAAATCCCGACTATAGTTACACAGACTTAAAAAGGGCGATTAGTATAAAAATGTGACATTGATTAAATATAGACATACCATATTTTAGATACACAGAATGTCCGACACTTCTTATAGCCGCCAGGTATAAATTGCTAGTGGAGAAAATGGCAGCGACTAGTAATCTCGTTATTTCCAATGGTCAGAGTGAGATAGCCGGTTTTATGGTGGCAATGCCACGAGCAGCTGCCTGTATAATGTATACAGGTCCGCCCATTGCCGCCTTAAAACTGCCAATCTCACTCATTGTTTGCCCTATTATAATAGACACTGTGAGCACTGCCGCCAGTAGAGTTTGTTAGACTACTGAACAGTAGTCAGATCAGTACCTGAAGGCAGTTCAGACAGGCAGAGGCTCAGTAGCCAGGCATAGAAAATGGTGAAATAATTAAAAAAAAAAAAAATAAGTGTGTTGAGTCCAGCCAGAAAGTGGGGAATAACTGCAAGAGACTTTATAAATAATAACATTTTGGAGGTTATTGCCAACACTAAAAATAACCTCCAACATGACCTACAACCCAGCTACTTTTAATTCCACCTGGCTGGCAACAATTTTTTGGGGAGCATACCGAGTTTCATTGTGTCTGTCATGAACAAGGTAGTTGGAAGGCCTTACCTACTGGTATCTACGCTGCTACGCAAGGAGGCGCGAAGTCTAACCACGCCCCAGGTCTTCACCAGGGAACCTCGCAAGGAGTTTTGCACTTAGCCGCTGAGACATGTTGGTTGCGGTCCTCCCAGATAGCTACCAGAGAGGCTTGGTGAACTATAGTAGTCAACAATCCGGGGTCAAAACCGTGCAGGCAACGAGGTACAGAGGAGTCATGCAAGAGAGTAGTCAGGGAGCCAGGGGTCAGAGCCAGGAGATCAAACAGAAACCAGGGGGAATACGAGAGAGTGGTCAGGCATGCAGGGGTCAGAATCCGGAGAAGCAGGCTGGATAAATGTACACTTAGTATACCACAGGGGAGCCAAGAGACAGACTAGTAGACTAGATACCCTGGCACCCTAGTGGTGCCAGAGTCTGGCTTAAATAGTGGCTTGCCGCTGATCATTGGTGGGAGGGGAGGTCGGCAGTCAGCTGCTCTGACCGCCGACAGGAAGCGGCTCAGAGCGTCTCCGTTACCTAGCAACAGAGATGCAATGTTCGGGTGCATGCGCCCGAACATCCGGTTAGAAGGCTGGAAGTGAAGTCCTGTTGCTAAGCAATGGGACGAGCTACAGAGCAGGCGTCTGTCCCGGCACCAGGTAGGAGTGTGGGACGGTGCCTGACAGTGTCAAATTTAGTAAGACTGTCAACTGATCTAATGGAGATAGGCATAGAGGTGATAAAATGTTACAAATAGAAATAACAAATAGGTAAATATGGAAATCAGATTTATGGATTTATCCTACATATAGCGTCATATTTGTAATATAATACAAAAGTGAAACTAGAGGGATATAATGGGCCTCATTTATTAGGGAACGTAAGTCCCGTTATGTGACATACTTTGGGTAAATTTGCTCTGCACCTGCTCAGAAGCGTACTTTATACCAGTGAATGTAAGTGCATGCAATTCATCTTCAAATTCAAATGATTCTTTCGACAGTCTACAATTAGGAGGCAGAACGGGGGAGGTAAGGACAAATACATGTAAGCAAGTACAGAAAGGGTCTGTCAAGGCTGAGCACGTGCACATTCATCTGATTCAAGCTCTGGTCACTTACACCAACTACAGGGCAGGTATAAGTGCCGATTAATAGGGGTGACACATATGAGTGCCATAACGTGCATTTGCAATTAATAGCAATTGTAAAAATGCATTTATGTACAATAAGCAAGAACATCCAGATAAATGTATCTCATGTTAAAAAAAATTGTTTTGTATTAAATGTATTGTTATTAATGACTATATTGTTATCAGGTGTTAATGTATTTAATTCTTTTATTTTTGTCTGTGCGTTCTGAAGGGACTTTATAGTGCATATATGCATTGTGCGTATCGTGCAGTGTGTTGTGCTCGCATTGCCATTTTAATGCCGGCAGTTTGACTGTCAGAATTTTCACTGATGGCAATCACATTGTTGGTATTTTATCTGTGGCAGTATTTTAAATATGTAGGTATTTAGACTGTTGGGATTTTCTCCATGTTGGTATTTACACTGTTGGGATTTTGGTGTCAGTATTATTTTCACTGGTATTTTCACCATCGGAAATTCATACCCAACCTCCCAAGAAGAAAGCAACAAAATTCAGGTTAATTCAGCGCTTGTTATATCCGCTGGGTGCATCTGTTAATGATACAATCCCTGTGCGTTTTTGAGTCCGCTTTAGATATGGTGCACAGTTTCGGGATGGGGCTTTGTTGGCCAAGGTAGATATTGAATCTGCATTTGCCTCCTTCCACTGCAGCCCAACTCATTCCTGTTCATGGGTTTTCAGTAAAACAATGGGTTTTATGTGGATAAGTGCCTTCCCATGGGGGTATTTCTTGCTCCTTCTTTGAATGCTTCAGCTCCTTTTTCCATTGGTGTGTCACGGTGGGAACGGGTCACCACGGAATTGCTCATTACTTGGATAAATTCCTGGTAGCCGGGCTGGGTCAGTTCATCCTTTGTGCAGAGACTTTGTTTTCTATGGTTGTGCTTTTCTATTCCCTGGGGGTCCCTGTGGCTCATGAGAAGACCAAGGGTGCCACGACTTGTCTGTCTTATTTGGGCATGAACATTGACACAGGTTTATTTCTCAGTTGGTTGCCTGACGACTGTCAGTCATTTGCATGCCATGATCTCTGAAGTCCGGGGGTCCTTGAAGGTGCTGTTAAAGAAGGCATAGTCCATTTTGGGTCTTTTTAAAATGGACTGCGTCCCCCCCTCCCAGTGATCAGCCTTCTGTGTAGGATTGTATCGTGCTGCTTGACTTTGTCCTGCTTATGTCTGGCAGATTGTCAATCCGGCATAGAAGGTTTGGTAGAGTTGTCACTGGCTCCTGCTATGCTGTGGAAGTATCGGTCTGTCGGGCAGGGCCTGGTGGTAGTGAAGATTTGCACAAGCGCATGCTAATGTTTATTTGGAGTTTTTATACAAGTGGTATGTCCAAGTTTTCTCTAACTGTTATGACCAGGTTGATTTTGGCTGGATTTTTCTTGTCTCTATGGCGCTGCAGGGCTGAGAACACTTCGTCCTCCTGGATTGAAGAAGGCTGATTAGCCCCTCAATTCTGCAAGGTTCGCTGGGGGCGCTTTCAGATGTGGCGTATGATGTCTTTGAGGTTTCCCTATTTGGCATTGCATTTACTATGTTGTTTTTTGGCACATTCAGGTTGGGCAAGTTAGTTGACTCTTCACGGTCTGACCCATCCTCTGGTATGGTTGCTGTTAGGAACTCCCAAGCCAGTACAGTGAAACTCGGGGATTACTCTGAAGGCCCGGTGTTCGCTGGAGCCCCTAGTGGTGGGGACAGACTGGGCTGCGGGCCGACCGAAGGTCAAGTAACGTATACTGGCTTAAAAGAGTACCCAGGAGTGCATTGATTAGTGGGCAATAGTAAAGAAGAATCCTAGGTCAAAGGGTCACAAGCACAGATGCAAAAATCCAGAGACAAGCAAAGGGTCAGACACACAGGCAGAGAAGCAAAATCCGAAGTGCAGGCAAAAGGTCGCGGTCAGAAGAGAAGGGTCACAGGTCCAAGAACAAGCAGGGGTCAAAACACGGGTAGTCAAATCCAAGGTAGCAGGAACCAAACGGATAGCACAAGCAGGCAGCAGGACTGAGGACAGAACGCTATAACCGGCAGTGAGGCTGCAGACCTCACTGCCTTAAATGTACAGATGAGCCAATCAGAGTCTAGCTCTGAAAATACTTCCAGGAGCTGATTAATGAATTAATCACAGTCTAATAGCCAGCTGGCTATTAGATCTCCCTGCGCTCAGCAACGGTCGGGAGTTAGAAGGAAGTCACGTCCCGGTCGTCATGGTGACGGCTGGGAAGCTTGGGCAGGCAGGAAACTAGCCGCGGCGGCTGTGAGTACTGCCGTGGCTCGTGACAGTACCCCCCCTTGAGGAGGGGTTAAGGAACCAGACATCCAGGCTTAGTGGGAAACTTCCTAAAAAATTCTTTAATGAGTCTTCCAGCGTGTAGACGTCTCTGTGGTATCCAAGAGCGCTCCTCAGGGCCATAGCCCTTCCAATGAACGAGGAATTGAACTTGACCTTGAACCCTCCTAGAATCAAGGATTTTTTCAATAGCATATTCGTGGTCTCTGTTCACCATCAGAGGCCTGGGCCTGTTAGAGAGAGACCGATTAAACTTGCTGGGAGCAGCGACTTTCTTCAGATGCGAATAATGAAAGGTCGCAGGTATTTTTAAGGAAGTAGGTAGTTTCAATCTAAATGCCACTGGATTAATTTTCTTCTCAATTGGAAACGGTCCGATGTATCGGGGCCCCAGCTTCCTACAAGGTTGCCGCAACTTGATGTTCCGTGTGGATAACCAAATGTGATCCCCCACTTTCAATGAACAGGGTCTACGGTGACGGTCAGCGAAGATCTTGGATTTTCGGGAAGCTTGACCTAGTGCAGCGTGCACCTTTTTCCAGACGGACCTTAGCCTGGCCGTAAAAGCAGGCATTCCGGAATCCCCACATGGAACAGTAGTAGAGAATGAATTGGATTTTGGGTGAAACCCGAAGTTGCAGAAAAACGGGGATGTGTGAATAGTGGAATGGCAAGAATTATTGTACGCAAATTCTGCCCAGGGCAAAAGAGAGGACCAATTATCGTGAAATTTAGACACATAAATGCGCAAAAACTGTTCCAGAGCTTGGTTCGTCCTCTCTGTCTGTCCATTCGACTGAGGATGATATGCTGAAGACAGACTGATAGAGATCCCGATGGACTTACAAAAGGCTTTTCAAAACCGGGCAATAAACTGGGATCCTCGATCTGATACTATATCTTCAGGAGTCCCATGAAGACGAAAAATATGCGTCAAAAACAAGGTGGCCAGGGTCCTGGCATCCGGTAACTTGGGCAAAGATATAAAATGTGCCATCTTACCTAACCGATCGACAACTACCAGGATGGTGTTATGTCCTGCGGATACTGGTAGGTCAACAATGAAATCAATCGACAGATGGGTCCAAGGCCTGCTCGGCGCCGGCAAGGGTAACAATAGCCTAGAAGGACGGTTCCTATCGGTCTTGTTTTTAGCACACTCAGGACAAGCCCGAACATAATTCTCCACATCGTCTGACAAAGTGGGCCACCACAACCAACGAGAAAGAACCTCAATAGTCCTACGGATTCCCGGATGGCCAGCAGAGCGGTTGTTGTGGCCTTCAATGAGAACAGATTTCCTTAAATGGATGGGGACAAATAATTTGTTGACCGGTGTCTGAACTGGAGTGATTCTCTGGAAGCGCCGGATAGTTACTCCTAGATCCTGGGTGAGTCCAAGATGAACAGCAGTTGTAGGAACAATAGACAACGGGTCCGGAGACTGAGGATGATGGGCCAAATAACTTCGGGACAAGGAATCGGCCTTAGTATTTTTAGAACCTGGACGGAATGTAATAATGAAGTTAAATCTGGTGAAAAATAAGGCCCAGCGGGCCTGCCTAGGATTCAGAGTTTTAGCGGTCTGAATGTATTGGAGGTTTTTATGGTCCGTGAAGATGGTGATGGTATGAGTAGCTCCCTCTAACCAATGTCGCCATTCCTCCAGTGCCAACTTAATGGCCAACAATTCACGATTGCCGACATCATAAATACATTCGGCAGATAATTTTTTTTTAGAAAAGAATGCACAACGATGTAATTTTTTGCTCCTTGGGTCTTTCTGAGAAAGGATAGCGCAAGCACCGATATCAGAAGCGTCCACCTCTACAATGAACGGAAGTTCCGGGTCAGGATGTCTCAGCACTGGAGCAGAAATGAAAGCAGCTTTGAGTGCCGAGAAACTCGCCAATGCCTCAGAAGGCCACTTTGCTGGGTTAGCTCCCTTTCGAGTGAGAGCAGTGATAGGAGCCACTAATGAGGAAAAATAATTAATAAACCTACTGTAATAATTTGCGAATCCGAGGAACCTCTGGATCGCCTTCAGATTAGTAGGGAGGACCCAATCCTGGATTGCTCGAACTTTGGCAGGGTCCATTGCGAATCCTGATGAGGAGATGATATATCCCAGGAATGACACGGTGGCCACCTCAAATTCACATTTCTCCCTTTTTGCATACAGGTGATGTTCCCGTAATTTCAGCAGAACTTGGCGAACATGCTGACGGTGCTGAATTAAAGACTCAGAGTAGATTAAAATATCATCCAGATACACAACTACTGTTTTACCCAGGAACTCTCGTAAAACGTTGTTGATCAGGTCCTGGAAAACCGCCGGAGCGTTGCATAACCCGAATGGCATCACGAGATATTCATAATGTCCCGACTGGGTATTGAAGGCAGTCTTCCATTCATCCCCTTTCTTGATTCGAATAAGATTGTAAGCCCCTCTGAGATCAATCTTCGAAAATATAGTGGCAGATTTTAATTCATCAAACAACACCGAAATCAATGGTAACGGGTACATATTCTTAATAGTGATGTTATTCAGTCCACGGAAATCAATGCATGGTCTAAAACTGCCATCTTTTTTTGACACGAAAAAGCAACCTGCCCCTACGGGAGATTTAGAAGGACGTATGAATCCTTTTTTCAGGTTTTCCTCCACGTATAACTCCATGGCCTGAGTCTCTGGAATGGACAAGGAGTATAACCGCCCTTTGGGCAACTTGGAACCCGGGACTAAATCAATGGCGCAGTCATATTCTCGATGTGGTGGAAGGGAATCAGCTTTTCTTTTGCAGAACACATCAGAGAAGTCCTGGTAGGGTACCGGAAACAAGTCTGGACTAGGCTGTAAGATTCTAAGCGGCAGGGTCAAGCAAGACGTGGAACACTCGGGACTCCAACGAGTAATCTCTCCACTTTTCCAGTTGATAAGGGGATTATGACTGCGAAGCCAGGGATACCCCAATATCAAAGGAGCAGAGAGACAACTAATAAGATAGAAGGAGAGCTCCTCAGTATGGAGAACTCCTACAGACAACCGAACCATTGGAGTCTTAGCGAGAATCCTTCCCCCAAGCAAGGGGTTACCATCCAAACCACATGTGGTGATGCTTGATCCTAACTTGATATGCGGAATATCAAGCGTCTGATTCAAATGTATATCCAGGAAATTACCAGCCGCACCACTGTCAAGAAAAGCTTTCAGGTCCATGGATCTCCCACGGAAAGTTAGACGTCCAGGGACTAATAAAGAATTTTCTGAAGAGGTAATCTGAAGGCCCAAGCGCACCTCTTCACCTGCACTTAGGCTTTGGAGTTTCCCGGCTTATTGGGACATGAGCGAACTAAGTGGCCTGGTTGACCACAATACATACAAAGGCCTAGTGAGCGTCTTCCGGAGGCAAGCGGTAAGCGCCCAATTGCATGGGTTCAGAGGAATCGGGCAAAGTGTAATCGGAGCTAGTGAAAACGTCCATCGGAGCAGAGGACTCCCGTTCAGCCTTCCTCTCTCTGATCCGACGATCAATTTTTATGACAAGTTGCATCAAGTTCTCCAGCGTGTCGGATATCGGATACTGGACTAAGGAATCCTTAATCTGCTCGGTAAGTCCTAAGCGAAATTGACTTCGCAATGCTGGGTCGTTCCAGGCGCTATCAGTGGACCATCGCCGAAATTCCGCACAATACTCTTCCGCTGAGCGACGTCCTTGCCTTAGCGTTCGGAGATGAGCCTCAGTTGAGGCTACCCTGTCCGGGTCATCGTACAATAACCCCAGAGCTTGAAAAAAGGCATCCACTGACTGCAAGGCTGGGCTTGTTGAAGGCAAGGAGAAAGCCCAATACTGAGGATCACCCTGGAGTAAAGAGATGATGATCCCTACCCTTTGTTGTTCGGAACCCGAGGAAAGTGGTTTCAAACGGAAGTACAACTTGCAGCTCTCTTTGAAATTACGGAAGGCTGGCCTGCTTCCAGAGAATCGCTCAGGCAAATTCATTTTGGGCTCCGGTGTGTCACCAGCGGGAACTTGCTGGAGCTGCAGGTCTCTAGAAGCCCCTTCTTGGACTGCCAGGCGCTGGGATAAATTCTGCACCACTTGAAAAACCGCCTGTATCTGGTTGGCCAGAATCTGGGCTGGGGACAGATTCGACTCCTCGCTGTCCATGGCCGTATGATACCAAACTTCCTTGGCCGGTTATAATGTTAGGAACTCCCAAGCCAGTACAGTGAAACTCGGGGACTACTCTGAAGGCCCCGTGTTCGCTGGAGCCCCTAGTGGTGGGGACAGACTGGGCTGCGGGCCGACCGAGGGTCGAGTAACGTATACTGGCTTAAAGGAGTACCCAGGAGTGGATTGATTGGTGGGCAATAGTAAAGAAGAATACTAGGTCAAAGGGTCACAAGCACAGATGCAAAAATCCAGAGACAAGCGAAGGGTCAGACACACAGGCAGAGAAGCAAAATCCGAAATCCAGGCAAAAGGTCGAGGTCAGAAGAGAAGGGTTACAGGTCCAAGAACAAGCAGGGGTCAAAACACGGGTAGTCAAATCCAAGGTAGCAGGAACCAAACGGATAGCACAAGCAGGCAGCAGGACTGAGGACAGAACGCTATAACCGGCAGTGAGGCTGCAGACCTCACTGCCTTAAATGTACAGATGAGCCAATCAGAGTCTAGCTCTGAAAATACTTCCAGGAGCTGATTAATGAATTAATCACAGTCTAATAGCCAGCAGGCTATTAGATCTCCCTGCGAACGCGCCCAGCTGTCCCCTGTTGCCGGGACGCGGCGCTACAGTGCTGGGCGTCCGACCGTTGCCTCAGCAACGGTCGGGAGTTAGAAGGAAGTGACGTCCCGGTCGTCATGGTGACGGTCGGGACGCTGGGGTAGGCGGGAAGCGAGCCGCGGCGGCTGTGAGTACAGCCGCGGTTCGTGACAGTTGCTAGCTGATTCTGCCATAAATTGCAAGGTGCATCGATCCAAATCGTATCAGCTAGGGAGGGGAAGATGGGTCACACTTTCTTCTCGGAGTGGTTGCTTGGTTTGCCCGTTGCAGGTGGTAACTGCTTCTCTTCCTACCTGGTGTTCTTTCTTCTACTCCTCTCTAGGGTAAAACAGGACTGTGACCGCTTGTTGTTTTTGGCGACAAGGATGCAAAGAGAATTCTCCTAATTTTTACCCTAAGGTGGACCTGATTGACGGTTGGTACCACAAGGTTTTTTATGGTTTTACCTTTGCTTGTGTCTCCCATTTCTTCTTTTTCTTCTTCTTTATGGGTTCTTTTCTTTCCTTGCACACTTTCTTTGCCTTTAATTGGTTATGTCCTAGCACTTTAATCTCTGTAACTTGCGCTTAGCCAAGTCCCCTTCTACGCGGGGCCCCTGCACCTCACATATGTTGTTTGTGCTGTGCTGCTCTGTGTGCAATTAACGATTTTGATTCTTATTTCTGCCTTTTCAGTTCATGAGAGCCCGCTGCGAATCTGGCTGCTATACATCTGCCAGCTAGAGACACTTCCTCCCTTCTGGAGTCCATAATGGTTTCTTGGTTGGGTCAGCAAGGTTTAAGGGACTCCTGTCTTTTCCAGGAAGGGGGTGCCTCATATTTTGGTTATCCACTTTAGGGGTAATGACTTTGCCCATGTTAAATCTATGGAGCTTATATTGGGTATTCAGTCTGATCTGGCGTGGATCCATACCTCCTAGCTCAGTTTGCTTGTAAGATTTGAGAAAGGGGTAGAAGTTATGACATTAATTGCTGAGCATTTTACATTATACCCAGATTTTCATTACTTACACAATCTGTCTTGCTCTTATTTTAGAGTAAGAATGAGATGGAGGAAAGTCTGTAGCTCAAACCTGATTTTGGCAACAGTGACCTAATCTTAGAAGAAAACAAAAGAGTAATAATGGAAATATGAAGAAAGCCACTTCATATTCTATGGGAGAAAGCGCTATTGGACTAGCTAAGTAAGTCCAGCATTTCCATTCATCTTCTAGATAAACAAACATTTAGAGAAAGGTCAAGGAGACAAGCATCAGCCCCTGGAGTTCTACCAATGTTAATATGTCCTAAGGATTTTGTCTGAATAATTATTAACCTTTATTTATAGTGCGCCACATGTGGTCTGCAGCGCCATACAGAGTCAAACAACAAGAAAATGCAAGGTATAACAGTATAATACTTATAAATAGCACTACAATTATCAACACAGTTACTGATAGCCTGAATGAGTAATGGGGCACAAAGGGTATATTCAGAACTTTATTCTGACCAGAAGTTACCCAATCTCTAAAGAGATCCTCATTCTGAACTAAAAAAAAAAAAAAAGAAGACAAGGATGTTTGAAGAAATGCCTGACAGAGGCCCCAGTACTGTCATATGCAGATTCAGAAAAGCCCTATGTTTTATAATGCTTTCATGGAGGGGGCTAGGAGCAGTCCTATGTCAGGAGAATGAAACTGGGCTTTCCCCAGCATCATATTTGAGCAGGTATGCTGTTGCAAGAGAACGCTATGCACAAGCTGGAATTTTTGGCACTGAATTGGCCTATGACTGCATGACTGCCTGTATGATGTCCATTTTGAAGTAGAGATATATAATAATTCCCTCACATCCAGACCACTGCTAAGGAAGAGTCACAGAAATGAGCAGGATATGTCTGAAAAGTGATGCCTCTTATCAGGGTGCTGAGAGGGGGCAGGCACGCCTGAGGGCCTGAGCGGGCGCCACCTCGATTTGATTTTTTTTAATGTTCCTTATATCTGCCACTTTTCTTTGGGAGGGGAGCATGTCTAGGGTCAGCCAGTGGCACAACATTTGCTGTTTGTTCCCCTGACCCCACCTCACCTCTAATCCTCCTCCACTTGGCTGCAGCTTCTCAGTTCCAGACCCTCTCCCTCTGCACATCTGAGACAGAATGCTAATAAGGTATGTCTACATTACTGTCACTTTTCTATCTGATACAATTCTTTCCTGTCTGTGCCATTCTATCTGCCCTTCTGGTTTATTTGGCAGTCTATCTCTATCCACTGTCTATGCCAGGCACTCTGCCCTTTTAGTGTCTCTCTGTGCCCTTCTCCTGTTTGTCCCAGCCTCTGTCCCTTCCATCTGCACCAGCCTCTCTCCCTTTCCTTTGTTTGTGCCAGCCTCTCTTCCTTTCTTCTGTCTTCACCAGCTTTTGTGCCCTTCCCGTCAGTGCCAGCTTCACTGTCCTTCCCCTGTTTACGCCAGCATCACGGCCCTTCACCTGTCTGCACCAGCCTCTCTGCCCTTCCCCTGCCTGCACCAGTCTCTGCCGATCCAATGTGCAAGCCTCTCTGCCCTTACCCTGTCTGCACCAGCCACACTGCCCTTCACCTGTTTGTGCTACTGTCACTTCCCTTCTCCTGTCTATGCTAGACTCTCTGCCTTTCCCAGTCTGCACCAGCCTCTTTGCCCTTCCCTTGTCTGCAACAGATTCTTTGCCCATTCTATCTGCACCATCCTCTCTGCCCTCCCTCTGTCTGCGTCAGCCTCTCTGCTCTTCCCCGGTCTGCGCCAGCCTCTCTGCTCTATCACTGTCTGCGCCAGCCACATGGCCCTTCGTCTGTCTGTGCTACCCTCTCAGTGCTTCCTTTGTCTATGCTAAATTCCCTGCCCTTACCCTGTCTGCACCAGCTTCTCTGCCCTTTCCCTATCTACACCTGTCGCTGCCCATCCACTCTCTGTGTTAGCCTGTCTGCCCTTTCCCTGTTGGCACCAACTTCTCTGCCCTTCCCCTGCCCATGCCAGCCTCTCAGCCCTTCCCCTGCCGACACCATTGCCCAGATTACCACATCTGCCCTTCCAATATCTGCACCAGTCTCTCTGTCCCTCCACTATCTGTGCTGACCTCTCTACCATTCTCCTTTCTCTGCCAGTCTCTCTGCTGTTCACATCTATGCCAGCCTCGCACATTTATCCTGTCTGCCCAAACTCTATGCCCTTCCCATCTTCATCAGCCTCTCTGTCCTTCCACTGTGTGACACCCTCTCTGCCCTTCATCTGCCTGTGCCAGCCTCTCTGATCTTCCTCTGTCTGTGCCAGCATCTCTGCTGTTCCCCTGTCTGTCTCTAATTTTGTATGTGTACCTTTTTTCTCCCCTTTGTGTGTCTGTCTATCTCCTCTTATCATATATATTCCCCCACCGTCTTCTACTTTTTCCCTGTACACCTCACAACCTACTTTTCCTCTTGCTCTGCGCCTTCTCCCACCTCCTCTTCATCTTCCACTTCTCCCATTTCACCACTTAATTTCCTCCTCTTCTTCTGCCAAATTTTACCATGGAGTCCTGGTGGCTGGTGATCAGAAGCGGTGTGGATAAATGCAGGAAGATCCGAGTCCAATGCCACAAACCTGAACCTGAGAATGGCAGGTACGCACAGTCTTCTGATTGTAACCATGTTTTTTTAAATACTATACTATGCTAGCCATGTCCTCCATGCCATAGAGGTACAGCCGCATCCAGCATGACCACCCCCCTAACACAGTGTGCCCATGCCCCCTGTGTTGACGCACTGCCATGGAGTGATGGCATACAAATGCTCTCCTTAACTTCTATGGAGAGGGACCCAAGAATTTTCTGTACCAGGCTCCAAATTAATCATGGCTGCCTTGTCTCTTATTATCAATTAAGGGAGGAGTAGATTTATTTTGTGCTACATTGGAAGCATTGCTGCCTCTGTAATGTCAAATAATTTGAACAGTAATGACCACTACCTCATAAGAGGAAGAGAACTTAATCAGACATCAGGATGGCCCCTCTGACGAATTTTACTGGCCTAGAATTGTGAAATATTATAATAGTTGTGCAAGGTGCATTCTGAGAAAGACAATAGCTACCAATTTATATATATGTATGCATAGATTTTCTGACAATTTAATTTGTTAAAAGAAATACCAGCAATGTCCTTGTAATCACAGATCACTATATGTAATGTACTCAAGCCTTTCCCATCAAACACCACAGCGCTTCAATGGTAGCCAAAGTCCTATGGGAAAAAAAATAATGGGAAAATATTCATTCAGACAATACAATAGACTTTGAAAGTAGACTGCTTAAAGAGATGTGTGAAGTCTGTGTAAGTACCTGTTGATAGAAAGTCTCTATTTAATAAGGGAGAAAACTTGGGGGAACTTTTTACCTGTTTTTGCCCTAGACAAGATATTCAGCCTCCTATGACATTAAATTAGGACCACTTGTGGAGGTGGCTTCTATTGCCCCTCAAAAAGTGCCCCAAAAGGAAGGGGAACCAAATGTGACAACAATTGATAGGCTAGTATCTTGGTATGCATAATAGGGATATGGTTATATTAGAGGTGCTAGTCAGGATCTACTAACCACCCATTTGTCGCAGATGGTGAAGTGCTCCACCCTCAAGTCTCAGAATTCACCAGGAGAAGATTGTAACTGTTAGGAACCCCAACAGCCAGCAACACAAAACCCGGAGTCTACTCAGAAATCTGGTATTCGCTGGAGCCCCTAGTGGTGGGGACAGACTTGGCCGCAAACAGCTGAGGGTCGTGAGTTGTGCGCTGACTGGGGAGAACCCAGCGACAGCGTAAAGGAGCAATAAGCAGAGTGAAGTCCAGGCAAGGGTCGAGGGCCGGCAGCAGACAGAATATCCAGTACACAGAACCGAGGTCAGAGGTCACAGGCAAATCAGCAGCATAGGAGTCCAGGCAAAAGGTCAAGGGGCACAGGCAATCAAATGAAGTCAGGAATCAGGCAAGGTCGGCAACAAACAATCAAATCCACTGGAGCAAGAAATAGCAGGCTAGTAACAGGGTAAGCAGGAACTATAACTGGCACGGAGGGCTTACCTTATATAATAGTGTGGTCCAATAGAAAACCGCCCTGGGAGGACAAGAGAAAAGAACCCAGCTGGGCAATAATTAATTAATTTCCTTTGCGCGCGCGCCCGGCTGACCTAGGTGCCGGGACGCGGCGCTACAACCAAAGAGCGTCCCGACCATTGCCTTGGCAACGGCCGGGACATAGTGGAAGTGACGTCCCGGTCATCATGACGACGGCCGGGACGCGAGGGCACCAGAGGAAGCGTTACAGTACCCTTCCCTTGAGGAGGGGTCAGGGAACCCCGATGACCTGGTTTTCCCGGGAATTTTTTAAAGAATTCAATAAGCAGCTTGTCAGAATGTAGATTCCTTTGTGGTACCCAGGACCGCTCTTCAGGGCCATACCCCTTCCAATGAACAAGAAAATGAGTTTGCCCTTGGACTCTTTGAGTCCAAGATTTTCTCGACCTCAAATTCTTGATGACCATCAATGGATACGGGCTGAGGTTTAGAAGGTCGTTGTTGTCTGAACTTCCTGTAAGAGAGAACAGGTTTCAACAAGGAGCAGTGGAACGTGTTGGGTATTTTTAATGATTCTGGAAGCTTCAACCTGAAAGACATCGGGTTAGTTTGTTTCAGGATGGAAAACGGGCCGATAAACATGGGCCCAAACTTTCTGCACGGTTGGCGGAGTTTGATGTTCCAGGTCGACAACCACACAAAATCCCGTACCTTGAAGGAACAGGCGGAACGGTGAAGATCGGCAAAGACCTTGGACTTAAAAGAGGCTCGGAATAAGGATTGATGTACCATCTTCCAGATTCTTCTGAGCCGGGTGGCCGTGGACCTATGTTCAAGAGATTTATCAGTAGACAAGGAGGACAATGAGTTGGTTCTGGGGTGATACCCGAGATTACAGAAGAATGGAGAATGTTGGGATGATGAATGGCATGCGTTGTTGTAGGCGAATTCAGCCCATGGAAGAAGGTCCACCCAGTTGTCGTGGCTTTTGGAAATATATAAACGCAGGTATTGCTCTAGAGATTTGTTCACTCTTTCAGTCTGTCCATTTGACTGTGGATGGTAGGCAGACGACAGACTAAGATTAATACCCAGCAGGGAGCAAAATGACCTCCAGAAGGCTGCTACGAACTGAGAGCCTCGATCCGATACAATATTTTCAGGAAGGCCATGGATACGGAATATGTGTTTAATGAATAATGAAGCTAGAGTGCGTGCTGAAGGTAGTTTAGTCAACGGAATGAAGTGAGCCATTTTACTGAACCTATCCACAGTAACCCATATAGTGTTGCACACGGAGGAAGGAGGTAAGTCAACGATAAAATCCATGGACAAGTGGGTCCAAGGTCTGACTGGAACTGGCAAAGGTAACAATAGCCCAGTAGGTGATCTCCGAGGAACCTTGTTTATAGCGCACAGATCACAAGATAATATGTATTCCTTGATATCCGCAGACATAGACGGCCACCATACAACCCGGGAAATGATTTCAGTGGTTTTGGCAATACCAGGATGTCTAGAAGACTGGTTGTCATGACATTCTGATAGAACTGCTTTCCTGAGGTGGATAGGCACAAACAGTTTGAATGTAGGAGTTTCAGGAGGTGCTTGTGGTTGAGCTTGTAGAAGACTTTTTCCCAAATCCTGAGTGAAGGCAATCAATACAGATGAGGCCAGAACAATAGGACACAGCTCTGAGACAGGAGTCTGGTGGGAGACAAAGCTACGAGATAGGGCATCCGCCCTAAGGTTTTTCGAGCCAGGTCGGAAGGTGATAATGAAACGGAAACGGGAGAAGAAGAGGGACCACCGTGCTTGTCTAGAATTCAATCTTTTAGCTGACTCAATGTAAGACAAATTCTTATGGTCAGTGTATATTGTGACAACATGCCTTGCTCCTTCAAGCCAGTGGCGCCACTCTTACAATGCCCACTTGATGGCCAGTAACTCTCGATTGCCCACATAATAATGTTCCTCAGAGGCAGAAAATCTTCGGGACAAATAAGCACAGGGATGAAGGCGATGGTCCTCCGGGTTTTTTTGAGAGAGCACAGCTCCTACTCCTACATCAGGAGCGTCAACTTCGACGGTAAAGGGAAGATCAGGATTAGGATGTTTCAGAAGAGGAGCAGACACGAAAGCACGTTTTAAGGCTTCAAAGGCAGATACTGCGGCAGGCGGCCAAACATTCGGATCCGCTCTCTTGTGAGTCAGAGCCGTAATGGGAGCAACAAGGATGGAAAAAGAATTAATAAATTTCCTGTAATAGTTAGCGAATCCTAGGAACCTTTGGATGGCCTTAAGATTCGAGGGTTGCACCCAGTCGAGGATAGCCTGTACTTTCACTGGATCCATAGCAAAGCCTTCAGGAGAAATAACATATCCCAGAAAAGAGACTTTATTAACTTCAAATTCGCATTTTTCCAATTTGGCATACAGGTGATGATGACGGAGTTTCAGAAGTACTTGCCGCACATGCTCTCGATGTTGCTTTAAGGAGCGGGAGTAAATCAGTATATCATCCAAATAGACAACTACAAAGGAGCCCAAGAACTCTCGAAGAACATCATCAATCAAGTCTTGGAAGACTGCTGGAGCGTTGCTGAGACCGAAGGGCATGACGACATATTCATAGTGATCTGATTGTGTATTAAAGGCCGTTTTGCATTCGTCGCCACTTCGGATTCGTATCAGATTATATGCACTACGCAGATCAATCTTAGTGTAAATTTTTGCTCCTTTAAGTTGGTCGAAGATGACTGAGATAAGTGGCAAAGGATAAGTGTTTTTGACGGTTATTTTATTTAACCCCCTGTAATCAATACAAGGCCTCAGCCCGCCATCCTTTTTGGCCACAAACAAGAAGCCTGTCCCGGCAGGTGACTTGGAAGGTCTAATGAACCCTCTCTGTAGGTTTTCCTTAATATATAATTCCATGGCTTGGGTCTCTGGAATAGATAATGCGTATAATCTTCCCTTGGGCAATCTTGAACCAGGGATGATGTCAATCGCACAATCGTACTCTCGGTGGGGAGGAAGAAGGTCTGATCCCGACCATGGCCTTATCTGTGAGGAGTTTGTATGTTCTCCCCATGTTTGCGTGGGTTTCCTCCAGGTGCTCCGGTTTCCTCCCACACTCCAAAAACATACTAGTAGGTTAATTGGCTGCTAACAAAAATTGACCCTAGTCTGTGTGTCTGTCTGTGTGTGCATGTGTTACGGAATTTAGACTGTAAGCTCCAATGAGGCAGCGACTGATGTGAGTGAGTTCTCTGTACAGCGCTGCGGAATCAGTGGCGCTATATAAATAAATGGTTATGATGATGATGATTCCTTTTTCGAAAAAACATCCTGAAATTCGTGGTAAGGAAAAGGTAACTGCTTGGAACTGGCATGAGTGATCCTGAAAGGCAAAGACAAACAGGAAGAAGAGCATTTAGGACCCCATAGAACTATCTCACCCCTAGTCCAGTCGATAGAGGGATTATGAAGGGCTAGCCAGGGATGACCCAGGATCAGCGGTACTGAGGGACAATTGATCAAGTACATGGAAATAGTCTTGGAATGAAGGGCGCCTATCTTCAGCTGCAGAAGAGGAGAACGATGGTGAATCTCACCGTGACTCAGGCGAGTTCCATCCAGTCCGCATGCAGCAATTACGGAGTCCAGAGGAATGGCTGAGAAACCCAAGGACTGGGCCAGGGTTAAATCTTAAAAGTTTCCTGCAGCTCCACTGTCCACAAATGCAGAAACAGAAACGACTTGACCCCCAAATGTGAGTTGGGCAGATATTTGTAGAGAATTTGTTGGAGAGATGGCTTGTAGGCCTAAGTGTACTCTCTCCACGTTCACTTGGCCTGATCTTTTCCTGGTCTGACAGGACAGGTACGAAGCAGATGGCCCTTTTCTCCACGATATAAGCAGAGACCCGAGGTTCGCCTCCGGGTACGTTCTTCAGATGACAGTCGATATGCTCCCAGCTGCATAGGTTCGACTTGATCAAAAGGAGCAGTTTGCGGAAGCATAGGGGAAAAGGATGAAGAACTTTCCTTCTCAACCTTCCTTTCTCTATATCTCCTGTCGATCCGGATAGCTAACTGCATAAGTTCCTCGAGGGATTCCGCAGTAGGGTACCGGACCAGGGAGTCTTTAATTTGTTCAGAGAGGCCCAGACGGAACTGACTACGAAGGGCTGGGTCATTCTATGCACAGTCTGAAGACCAACGCCTGAAGTTGGAACAATATTCTTCAGCGGAACGTTGTCCTTGCGATAAGGATCGAATCTGTGCTTTGGCAGAAGCCACTCGGTCCGGGTCATCATAAATCAATCCAAGTGCTTCAAAAAAGGCATCCAAACACTGCAACTGAGGACTGATGGAATCTAGGCTGATTGCCGAAGATTGCGGATCCCCTTGTAGGAGAGAGATAATTATCCCCACTCTCTGTTGTGGAGATCCAGACGAGAGTGGTCTCAATTTGAAGTAAAGCTTACAGCTTTCACGGAAGTTACGGAAGAGTCTGCAATCTCCCGAAAAGCGGTCTGGTAAATGCATCTTAGGTTCCACCACAGCGGACTGAGCAGCTTGTGAGGCTCTTGACGCCTGTTCTTGGGCAGCCTGCTGCTGGGACAGCTCCTGGACCATTTGGGACAGGGTCTGGATTTGTCCTGCCAACACTTGAGCCGGACTTGGTTTCATAGGACCGGGTGTCAGACAATTCACTCACTCCTAGTATTTTTCATGCCGGTTATAATGTTAGAAACCCCAACAGCCAGCAACACAAAACCTGGAGTCTACTCAGAAGTCTGGTATTCGCTGGAGCCCCTAGTGGTGGGGACAGACTTGGCCACAGACAGCTGAGGGTCGTGAGTTGTGCGCTGACTGGGGAGAACTAAGCGACAGCATAAAGGAGCAATAAGCAGAGGGAAGTCCAGGCAAGGGTCGAGGGCCGGCAGCAGATAGAATATCCAGTACACAAAACCGAGGTCAGAGGTCACAGGCAAATCAGCAGCGTAGGAGTCCAGGCAAAAGGTCAAGGGGCACAGGCAATCAAACGAAGTCAGGAATCAGGCAAGGTCGGCAACAAACAATCAAATCCCCTGGAGCAAGAAATAACAGGGTAAACACGAACTATAACCGGCAAGGAGGGCTTGCCTCTTCCTGTCTTATATACTAGTGTGGTCCAATAGAAAACCGCCCTGAGATGACAAGAGAGAAAAGAGCCTAGCTGGGCAATAACTAATTAATTTCCTTTGCGCGCGCGCCCGGCTGACCTAGGTGCCAGGACGCGGCGCTACAACCAAAGAACGTCCCGACCGTTGCCTTGGCAATGGCCGGGACATAGCGGAAGTGACGTCCCGGTCGTCATGATGACACGCGGGCACCAGAGGAAGTGAGTCGCGGCGGTGCCTGAAGCCGGCGCGGCTCGTTACAGTAACTCCTGCTGTTCCCTTTGGATCTGTGCTTCCCGGCATATTATTTGCTAGTCAGGCATATTATTTGGCATCACTTGAGGGTCTTAGGCACTACCCGTTGTTTAGTAGCTAGGGATAAAGAGGAAGCAAGATAAAAAAGTATGCTCTACAGAGAATTCTAACATTTAGACACAGCATGCAATACCAGACAGCCACACTTTACAGAGGCAGACAGTTTTAAGTGTTTCAGAAATCTGGCAGCACAGTGGAACAGTGGATAGCATGACTGCCTCACAATGCTGTGGTCATGAGTTCAATTCATATAATCGGGCAATACACGTTATTTATTGATATCGTGGGGACAATACATATTATATAACTAACATAGAACTATAGAAACATAGAATTTGACGGCAGATAAAAAACGCTTGGCCCATCTAGTCTGCTCATTTTTCTACTAATATATGGTAACCTCAAATCTTCTTTGGTCCTTTAATCTTTGTAAGGATAGCCTTAAGTCTATCCCAAACTCTACTGTATTAGTTATCTACTACCTCTGATGAGAGGCTAATCCACTTACCCACTACCCTTTCTGTGAAGTGGTTTTTCCTCATATTTTCTCTGAACGTATTTCTCTCCAGTTTCCACTAACTACTGGGGGCAATATTATTTATTTAACAAGGCAGGCAACAAATTTAGTGCCTACGCTTGTGACATTAAATGTGGGATGCACTTGTAGTGCCACAAGATTGGGTACTATTTTAACATTTTGACCCATTGATCAGGATTACCAGGAGGAGACCGGGCATCTCTAAATTTGGGGACCCAATTATTCGGACCCAATCCCCCCTAGGAGACCCATGCATTTATTGAATAGCACTTAGCTGCTAGAGAAAGGGAGGTTTTTTTTTGTTACAATTGTTTATGAAGTTTGAGCTATCTGGCGTGTCAGAACTAGGTCTAAAAAAACCTGCATTTTTCTTGCAGTTTAATGTGCGGATTTGCAAATTCATAATGTTAAACACAATTTATGTGCAGTTCGGACTTTAGTAAATGTCATGTTTTCCAAGCCCCCCATTAAATCACCCAAAAACATGCAGTTTTGCAAAACTGCATCACCCCATAAGGGTAATTTTTATGAAAATTTAATGGAAAATTGGAGGTGTTGCCAACCAATCAGATTCTAGTCAAAATTTAGAAACACCTAAAAAAATCTACTATTCAGTCTAAGAAGATGTTGTCAGAGTTACACCCCAATAGTGTAACTTATCAGCTCTGGTACCTGTGCAACAAATGGGTTATCGATCGATAGGAAAGAGACACACTCAGTCTTTTGCAGGGCTGAATGAGAATCAATTCTGACTGCCCTATAGTCAGACCGCTTTATTTATATATGAAAAGTGTGCTCGCAGGCACATTTGTTATCTAGAAATTATTGCATGTTCACAGTGAAATTGGACATAGTATCAGCAGAAAAGAGTCTATACATCTTTTTGTTTAGTCACTGCTCAAGATGTCAAGGCCTGTAACTGCTTATCTCCAAGGATAGTTCATTGTCTTCATTTTCACCACGGGCTCTGGGCGTATTGTAAAACAGATATTCCTTTCTGATATCTGGATTGTTTGACATATAGCTCAGCATATTCACATGAGAAAGAAACAGAGAAAAGCTTGTGTCAGTATTATATTCAGAAAAGCAAAGAAAAGCAACTTTCATTTTATAAGTTTGATCAATATATACTTTTTACCATATTAACTTTCACAGATCCTCCTTTTTATCATACTTTTAAAATGCTACCTGTCTTTTTATGTCTGTGGATTACACCTGCACTTTGCCTACTTCAATGAATGGAATCCCTTCTGGACCCTAGACGCTGGTAAAGATACATTCAGTCAAAGTCTTATAATCCACATACATTCATCTTATTAAGGTATGAAGAAAGGAGGCATCCGGGGGGGCTTGTAATATAAATCAGGGGTAGATTAGGTATAAAAATATGCAGTGCACCCGGCAAGTGTCTTAGTCACTTATTTCACAAAAAGGGGATCACCTTTTGTGCTACATAGTTTGAATAGGAAGGTAAGGATAAGGTATCAATATAGCTGAAAAGGTCTGGGGGCGCAAAACATTTTATAAGCAATAAAACAGTTCCATAAACTAAGCAGTGTAATAATTATGCATAGTATCAGTACTGGATGTATCAGTACATTTAACATTGCAGATACTGAGGGGGACGCTCCTGTAAATACATCCCACCAATGCTTTTCCAAATCCTCCTTCAATTTGGTAGCCATACCTTTTAGCTCATTTCCTTCAATAATAGTTACCATTTTAGCATGATTATTGGTATAATTTACCTGTTTAAGATGATCATTTAGTAACTTGGTTTCATTAATTACCCTCACTATCATCCCTATATCTAAGGTCAGTTGAGGTAATGTTAAATCATTATACATGAACATTTTGTCCACCTGTTTAATTTTATCTTTATAGAACATTAGCAACTTCCCTTGCCATTGTAAGTGTGTTACATTTATTAAGCACCCTGAGAACAGGTAAGCTAGTCCATAAGTTTGTGTTATTGCTTCATCATATGTGATGTGGCAAACCATCTGAGGAGCCACCTCTATTAATGTCTCATATTCTTTTTCTTTCGGATGCAATGTCCATATACAAATGCTGGTATTATGCTGTAGTAAACATGGTTCAAAGATAACAGTCTGTTGTGGGCATACTGGTCCCATGTCCGTGTCATCACAGAGGTCTAAATTATGTGACCTGTTTTTGTTATCAATATAATGTCCCTTGAATGCAGGTGTCCATAGGTTACCATCCTGCAAAATCATGGGCATAACAATAAATTTACATACTTGAACTTTTGTTTTTATTGTATATGTTTCTAGAGTCCCTGCACAGAAGGTTCCTTCACATCTTATTTTTCTTCCATCTAACTTGAACCTTTCTTGGTTGGTCAGATTAAACATTTTTCTATAGAATAATATGTTTCCAGTCATAAGCTTTGTTTGTGCAGTATCCTTCTGCTGCTTTTGATACAAATATTGCAACGTACACTGGGTCCAATTTACATATTTCGTAATGTTTACTTGTGTACTCCAGCTATTGAGTATGGTTCTGTTGTATATCTGCAAAAACTCTTTATCCCACTGTATGTTTTTAGTCAAAGGGTTAAAGACTGTGGGCATCCAATCAGCTTGCATATGAACTATTTTACTGAGATCTGCTCCTGTTTTGCTAAGTTTCGTGTCTATGACCTCAGTGTCTATTGTATTCATTATGCCTAATCCAGTCCCTGTAGCTCCTAACAAGGTATCATACCACTCCCGCTTGCACTTTTTCTGACTATCTGTCGGGAAAGTAATGTTCCACCTTATTATTGTTCTTTGTTTTCTTATTCCCATCATTAGACATGTAGATGGGACCCTTACAATTGTGTTGGTTACCACCTTAGGCTGTAATTGCAAGATATAAAATTTAAGCCTTAACCCTAATGTGGAATCTTGCATCTGTGTATTATTGGCACAAACTATTACTTTATCTTGATAGTTTGTAGCATTATTGGTTTGGTTATACTTTATAGTATCAGTTCTAATTCCACACTGATCTATTTGATTCTTTGCCTCATAACTTTCTAGCCATTTCAGAAAAGGCTGCTCACAACATTGAGTTTCATTGGTACCTTTTAACTCAAAAGTACTATTTAATTCTGCTGCCCAGATTATATGAGTGTGTGTATCTCCTAAAATTTTGTACACCTTTCCACCTTTTATTTTTACACTTAATTTGTCACATGGCCAGACAAATTCCTGAGCTCCAGTTTTATTTTCTATTGTGTCTTCCATGTCCCAAGTGCCATCTCTCAAATAGCTTTTAAAACATGTATCTGCAGTTACATTTCTCCCTATGCTTGAGAGATCTGTAATGTTCCATTCGCATATAGTCATATTGTTTTCTGGTAATTCTTGGTGTATGTAACCTTTACCTGTGCAAACTGTCACATTTTCTTGCAATAGCCCTGGAGCGGCAGACAGTATTATAGTCATGTGATGGAAAAACAAAACACATGTGTAGGCTCTGTGTTGCATTTTGCACATATCAGGTGTCATTCCTGTATATTACCTCAGCTAGTGGTCAGGATTGGGATCCGGTGTAGTAGCCTTCTTACAGTGGCTTGCATGTATCCAGGAATCCCTTCCTTCCAATTTCACTGAGGTAGGTGTAGTTAGAAGCACTTGATATGGACCCTCAAATCTGGGTTCCAACGCCCTTCTGACGTGCCTTTTTATGAAGACGTAATCTCCTGGCTCCAAAGAATGGGTGCCAGGTAGGCTATCTGGATCTGGAATAGAAGAGAACACTAGACCATGCACTTTAGTTAGTTGTCTTTGTAACTCTCCCATATAAGTCACCATATCCCCATAGTTCTGTTCCATCTGTTGTGGAAAGTAGCACCCTGTTTTAGGAGGTCCTCCAAACAATATTTCATAAGGGCTTAGCTTAGCCTTTTTGTTGGGGGTCACTCTTACAGAGTAGAGGGCTAAGGGTAGACACTCTACCCAGGTTTTGCCTGTTTCCCTCATTGCTTTCTGAATTTTTAACTTGAGTGTCCCATTCATTCTTTCCACTTTTTCACTACTCTGGGGGTGGTATGGCGTGTGAAAGGCCAGTGTAATGCCCATTCCTGCCATGATAGCTTGCATTATGTCTCCTGTAAAATGTGTTCCTCGATCAGACTCAATAACCTCTGGAACCCCATATCTACATACCACTTCAGCTAGCAATTTCTTGGCCGTATTTTTAGCTGTTGCTTTGGCCACTGGATAGGCCTCCACCCACCCCGAAAATAGGTCAATACAAACCAAAACATATTCATATGTGCCACACTTTGGTAACTGTATATAATCTATTTGCAATCTCTGAAATGGGTACCAGGCTTTGGGTGTAACTTTGCCTGGTACTGGCACAGTATTGCCAGGGTTATTTGTTCCACATATCACACACGTCTTTACATATTTTGTGGCAACCACACTAAAACCTGGCGCAATCCAATGTTTAAATACTGAGTTGGTGATGCCATCTTTAGAAATATGTGTAGGGCCATGTACCAACGCTGCCATCATAGGGTACAATACTCGAGGTAAGCAACATTTTTCTGACGTGGCCCAAATGTCATTTATTACCTTTGCTCCTCTAACCTCCCACTCTTTCTGTTCTGCTTGGGAGGCCTGTTTTTGCAATTTCTTTAGTAGTTGCAAATCAACTGGTTTCCCCTGGTCTTGGATATTTACATAGTTAATGCTGACTGGTATTAATGCAGCTTCTTTTGCAGCTTTATCTGCAAGTCTATTACCTTTAACTTCAACTGTTTGTTCTCTTGTGTGTGCTTTTATTTTGAGTATAGCGACCTGCTTTGGTGCAGCCAGTGCATCAAACAATGTTTTTATGAGGCCTGCATGTTTTATTGGCTTGCCATTGGCTCCCAGGAAATTTCGGCTGCGCCATATGGGGCCAAAATCATGTGCTACCCCAAAAGCATATCTGGAGTCTGTGTAGATGTTGGCTATTTGATTTTCGGCCAGTACGCACGCATCAATTAAAGCCTGTAATTCTGCTTCTTGAGCAGATTGGCTAGGATTCATGGCTCTCTTAATGAGCACCGTATGTTCTGTAGTAACAGCATATCCTGTTCTGGGCTGGCCATCATGATAGGACCTAGAGCCATCCACAAATAGAATCAAGTCTGCGTTAGGTAAGGGATCCTCAAAGACATTAGGGAGTCCCTGGTGCTCAGAATCCATGACAGCCAAACAATCATGTGGGGGGAAAAAATGTGTGTCAGTGTCGTCCTCACCATTACCACTATTCCCCCCTGTTAAATCTTCTACCTGTGGTAACAGAGTAGCTGGATTTAACACAGCACATCTTTTGATGGTGAGGTTGCTGGGGCTTAGTAAAGCTACCTCGTATTTAGTTAATCGTGCTGTAGACAAATGTTTTGTTTTTGCTTGATTCAGTATTTCCGTGACTGCATGTGGGACCTGTAAGGTCAATGGATGATCCAATACAATATCACTGACCTTATCTTTGAGCATAGCAGCAGCCGCTACAGCTCGCACACAGGAGGCCGATCCCCTGATTACAGGATCCAATTTTCCTGAGTAGTAACCCAGGGGCCTTTGTCTTATGCCGTGTTCTTGAGTTAACACACCATGAGCAAAACCTTTTCTTTCATGACAAAAAAGAGTAAATGGTTTGGTATAGTTTGGAAGACCCAGTGCTGGGGCTTGAACAATTGTGTTTCTCATTTGTAGAAAGGCGTCTACTTGTATATCTGTAAGGTTCAGTGGACCCTTAGTGTTACCCTTCACAGTATCATATAGAGGGTCAAGTAATGCGGAGATATTGGGAATCCATTCTCTGCAATATCCCACTAAACCCAAGAATGCTCTCATTTGTCGAGCTGTGGTGGGTATAGGTGTGTTTTGTACCGCCTGTATTCTGTCTGTAGTTAGGTGTTTTTTACCTTGGGAGATGCAATGCCCCAAAAATGTCACCTGTGGTTGTGCAACATGTAGTTTTTCCTTACTGACTTTACATCCCACATCACATAAAAACTGCAATAAATGTACTGTTTCCTGTTTACATTCTTGCTCTGAAATGGCACATAAAAGTAAATCATCAACATATTGTAACACTTTTGTTCGTTGATTCAATGGCTGCCATTGCTGCATAACGGTATGTAATGCCTCAGAAAAGGCTGAAGGTGATGTGGCCCCTCCCTGGGGCAACCTTGTCCAGCAATATTGTTTACCATCTACAGTAAAGGCTGTTATTGGTTGGCTTTCTGCTGCTAGTGGTACTGAAAAGAAAGCGTTAGCCAGGTCTATTACTGTAAAGGAACTGGCAATGTGAGGTATTTCATTTAGCAGTGTGTGAGGGTTTGGTACTATAGGGGTGTCAATAATCAATCTTTTGTTTACCTCTCGTAGATCATGCACCATCCTATATTGTTTTGGTTCACCTGGCAGACCCCGCTTCTGTACGGGAAAAAGGGGCGTGTTCCATGGGGAACGGCATTCCCGTAATACACCTGCGTCTAGATATTGCTGCACCTGTATGATTATAGCAGCTCTTTGTTCCTGACTAAGGGGATACTGTTTACATGAAAACGGTATGATTCCGTCCCGTAAGTGTAGAACCACTGCTTCTACTGGTAATTTACCCACATCCGTTTTACCTTTAGACCAAAGGGTCTCTGGCAATTGTTGCAAATTTGAATTGAGTGAGTTTCTAATGGACGTGTTCAATTTTGGCTTACAATCCTGTAGTTGCAAGGCAGCCAATACCTGCACATTTTGTAATAAAGGATCATTATTCTGTAAAAATACCTGTCCATCCTTATAGTGTATTGATGCCTGTAATTTTGACAGGATATCAGCCCCCAGTAGATTGGCAGGACATGAAGGGGATACCAGAAACTTAACATGAATTGGCTGCTGCTCATGGCCTTTTATCATTACTGGTAAGGGGTGCGTTTCCCGGAGCTCCACAGGTTGGCCAGTTAATCCTGTGGACACAATTTTTACTGTGGAAAGGTGTTTTTCTATTTGGGGACTATATTGCAAAACTGAACGGCCTGCTCCGGTATCAAGCAAACATTTGGCCAAATACGTGTCATTTATAACAATTTGTACCTGACTCTGTGGTCCTGGACTGTCTATAACGTCCCCCCTTGATACCAGAATGCCAAAATCCTATTCTGTCCTGTTGTCCGCCCCTCCCAATGGAGGCGACGGGGGAAACTTATTTTGATTTTTTAACCAATACAGATATTTTGCACAGTTTCTCTTAATGTGACCTGGGTTTCTACAAAAATAACACAGCCCAGATGTTGGTTTTAGAAAACCGGTTTTAGGCTTTGTCTTTTCAGGCTCCATTACATAAATGGTAGTAGGTTGTTTCTTCCGTTTTTCCTCTTCCCTATCCTCTATAGCTCTCAACACTTCCAGCATTGCTGTTGTGTTCATACTTCCTGCTTCAGGGCGAGCTTGTAACAATTTTTCCCTTAGTTGTGGTTTTAATCCTGTCATGAAACAAATTTTTAACAAAATCATTTCTCTTGGTATCGTAGTACCAAAGCCTGAGTCTTCATGATGACTTAAACACATGTCATACCATTCTAGGCAAGTCTGTTGGGGACCCTGCCTTAAAGGCGTGCCTGCTGGTAGCAGGGCTTGCTGCTGGTCCCCCCAGATATTCAACCTATTGATAAACAGCATTCCTGAAGGCTCAGTTTTTTTATCTTCAGGTATTGGTACTGCGGGATCTTCCTGTATAGCAAGCACATTTGCAGTGGCACTAGAGCCCAAAATGAGCCTACTAAGGTGTTCCATGTCACTCCAGCTTGCCTCATACACCTGTCTAATCCTTCCCAGATATGCTGCACACTGTCTAGGTGCTTTTCTGGGATCTGGACATCTTTCCATTATATCTCTTATTTCAGGGGGGGACCAAGGTCTATGTTGAGTAGCTGTTCTGATTACGGGAGCTGCCTCTCCTACTCCTGGGGTAATCGTTTGCTGGGTTGAAACAGGAAGTATTTTTACTGATCTTTCCCTAGTTTTAGGAACACATGGAGGATCGTCAAATTCTAACCTCCTACCACAAACTGGGCATTCATATTCATTGATTGGTACACACCATCCACAGTCTTGACAAACCCTGCCCTGTGGTTCTGTTATTAGAGTCAGGGTATTGTTACTTGTACCCCCCCCTTGATAGGGGGGTGGGCCTTTGTCTGGAAAACCATATCTGGATGGTGGTTTAACTGACCTCCTCTCACGTACAAGAGTAGGTGGGGATGAAGATGGGGAGTATGGTATGCTTATATCTTGCAACTCTGGATACATCATGGGCGTTAGTATGGGAGGAGGAGGAGTACGTATTGCTGGAGGTGCTGATGCAGCACCATTCCTCCTCCGTCTTGTTTCATCCTCTAACTGACCGAAGTCCACCCAATTAACAGGTAGCTCCATTTCCCATTTCTCAATTTCCTCTGCTAGTTGTTTCCACTTTACACATTGTTCTAAATAACCTTTTGCCATTAGTTGTTTGTGGTGTTGTTTTAACAACTTTTGCCACCTGTCTAACTTTAGCGTGCCTGTTTCTGGAAAACCTGCTGCTTTAAAAACTTTATCCATGCCCTTTATGAGGGGTGAACCCCCTCTCCTTTTAGCATATTCCAGGGGAGTGTAACCCCAGTAAGACTCTTCCTTATGCCCGGTTCTAGACCCTTTATTGCCCATAATGAGCGACTGGATGGTCTCCTTACAGAACCGTCTGCTTTTGAGTCTTACAACTGTATGTTTTTAAACTGCTTTATCTACCAAGGAGATAACAGGTCAGTGACACTAAAAACCTGCTGCTTTAAAAACTTTATGCCCCTTATGAGGAGTGAACCCCCTCTCTTTTTGGCATATTCCAGGGGAATGTAACCCCAGTAAGACTCTACCTTATGCCCGGTTCTAGACCCTTTATGCCCACAATGAGCGACTGGATGGTCTCTTTACAGAACCGTCTGCTTTTGAGTCTTACAACTGTATGTTTTTAAACTGCTTTATCTACCAAGGAGATAACAGGTCAGTGGCACTACGTCCTCTCTTAATATTTAGAACTGTTTTAATCAACAGGGCAATGAATAATATTGCCAGTATACAACAGAGTACTATTATCCCTTCTGTACATTCAATTTGCACCCATCTAATATGGTCTTTGCACATCTCTATTCTCTATTATATAACTGCCCATACAACCCGGTAAATGTTAACCTTCTGTCTGTGTGTGTGTGTGTGTGTGTGTGTAGAGCACAAGGTATTATGTCACACAATATCCACGTGTTTTTCTCTCTTGCTAGGACTACACTGTAACATATCTATGCAACTTCCTCATTTGACAAAATTCTTATATTTCTTATCAAGTACTTTAAACATGCAATTTCAACACAATTTTTTTTACTTTATATAACCTCTAAAGGGGTTATTCTGGTCCAGAGCTTGGGATCTTCGTCAATCCAGACGAGTTACCCCCGGACTTGTTACCTACCCCACTTCCACAAGGACAGAACTCTAAGAGTAAAAATAAAGCTTTTTACTCACCATATGGATTTTGTCCTCTGTCCTTGGGGATGAGGTGGTCCCGTGTGCCGGAGGGTCTGGATATATTGAAAATCGCGGACGAGCCCCCACTGAAACTGTCAGAGTTACACCCCAATAGTGTAACTTATCAGCTCTGGTACCTGTGCAACAAATGGGTTATCGATCGATAGGAAAGAGACACACTCAGTCTTTTGCAGGGCTGAATGAGAATCAATTCTGACTGCCCTATAGTCAGACCGCTTTATTTATATATGAAAAGTGTGCTCGCAGGCACATTTGTTATCTAGAAATTATTGCATGTTCACAGTGAAATTGGACATAGTATCAGCAGAAAAGAGTCTATACATCTTTTTGTTTAGTCACTGCTCAAGATGTCAAGGCCTGTAACTGCTTATCTCCAAGGATAGTTCATTGTCTTCATTTTCACCACGGGCTCTGGGCGTATTGTAAAACAGATATTCCTTTCTGATATCTGGATTGTTTGACATATAGCTCAGCATATTCACATGAGAAAGAAACAGAGAAAAGCTTGTGTCAGTATTATATTCAGAAAAGCAAAGAAAAGCAACTTTCATTTTATAAGTTTGATCAATATATACTTTTTACCATATTAACTTTCACAATGTATTGAATCAAGGTTCTGTTTGATTTTTTTTTTTTAAAGTTGTTTTTGAACTCATCACTAGGTGGCAGTGCTACTATTGAAAATATGCACAGATGTATCTATTTAAGTGCACATTTTCTGAATTTCCATGGGCCTGAGTCATTCAGGAGAGCAAAGCATAAAAAAGGTGTAACTTTGCAACTGGGCAAAACCATGTTGCATTGGAGGGGGAGATAAATTTAAAAAGTGGGGACAGATTTATATTTGGGATGTCCTAGATCAACTTTAAATTTCAGTGTAAAAATAAAGTTATCAAGTATTTGTGTACTACATGAAAAAGCAGCCAGTATTTAGCTTATGTGCAAAATAAACTAATTTGCACCCCTTGCATTGTGACATGCTTTGTTCCAGAGAACATTTATTTCTTTTTTTGCCTTAATTTCCTTAATGACTCAGGCCCCACAAGTCTACACAACAACTGTGTTCACAAGAGCTAGAACCAGCTCCTTGCAGACATAGAGAGCTTGATTCAACAAGGCGCGTATTTGCTAGGGATGAGCGCACTCGGATTTATGAAATCCGAGCCCACCCGAACGTTGCGGATCCGAGTCGGATCCGAGACAGATCCGGGTATTGGCGCCAAATTCAAAAGTGAAACTGAGGCTCTGACTCATAATCCCGTTGTCGGATCTCGCGATACTCGGATCCTATAAATTCCCCGCTAGTCGCCGCCATCTTCACTCGGGCATTGATCAGGGTAGAGGGAGGGTGTGTTAGGTGGTCCTCTGTGCTGTTTAGTTCTGTGCTGTTTAGTTCTGTGCTGTTTAGTTCTGTGCTGTTTAGTTCTGTGCTGTTTAGTTCTGTGCTGTGCTGTGCTGTGCTGTGCTGTGCTGTGCTGTGTTCTGCAGTATCAGTCCAGTGGTGCTGTGTGCTGTGCTCTGTCCTTCTGAGGTCAGTGGTGCTGCTGGGTCCTGTGCTGTGTCCTGTTCAGTCCAGTGGTGCTGTGTCCTGTGCTCTGTGCTTCTAAGGGCATAGTTATTTCCCCAATATTCCCCTGTGTTTAAAAAAATAAAAAAAAGTTTTTTTAAAAAATACCAAAAACTACTTTAATTTTTTTTAATTACCACAAAATTTGCACAACCAATCCTGCAGTATAAGCCCATTGGTACTGCAATATTACCAAGTTCACACATTCAGCAGTAAAAGTCCAGTGGTACTGCAATATTACAAAGTTTACACATTCTGCAGTATCAGTCCAGTGGTGCTGTGTCCTGTGCTCTGTCCTGCTGAGTTCCGTAGTGCTGCTGGGTCCTGTGCCGTGTCCTGTTCAGTCCAGTGGTGCTGTGTCCTGTGCTCTGTGCTTCTAAGGGCATAGTTATTTCCCCACTATTCCCAAGTTTTTTAAAAATAAAAAAAAAGTAAAAAAAAATAAAAAAATTAAAAAAAAAAAAATATATAATAATTATAACCAAATTTGCAAAACCAATCCAGCAGTATAAGTCCATTGGTACTGCAATATTACCAAGTTCACACATTCTGCAGTATCTTGTGCTACATATAATGGAGACCAAAAATTTGGAGGATAAAGTAGGGAAAGATCAAGACCCACTTCCTCCTAATGCTGAAGCTGCTGCCACTAGTCATGACATAGACGATGAAATGCCATCAACGTTGTCTTCCAAGCCCGATGCCCAATCTCGTAGTACCGGGCATGTAAAATCCAAAAAGCCCAAGTTAAGAAAAAGTAGCAAAAAGAGAAACTTTAAATCATCTGAGGAGAAACGTAAAGTTGCCAATATGCCATTTACGACACGGAGTGGCAAGGAACGGCTTAGGCCCTGGCCCGTGTTCATGACTAGTGGTTCAGCTTCACCCACGGATCTTAGCCCTCCTCCTCCTCCCCCCCCTACAAAAAATTGAAGAGAGTTATGCTGTCAGCAACAAAACAGCAAACAACTCTGCCTTCTAAAGAGAAATTATCACAAATCCCCAAGGCGAGTCCAAGGGTGTTGGTGGTTGTCAAGCCTGACCTTCCCATCACTGTACGGGAAGAGGTGGCTCGGGAGGAGGCTATTGATGATGTAGCTGGCGCTGTGGAGGAACTTGATGATGAGGATGGTGATGTGGTTATTGTAAATGAGGCACCAGGGGGGGAAACAGCTGATGTCCATGGGATGAAAAAGCCCATCGTCATGCCTGGTCAGAAGACCAAAAAATGCACCTCTTCGGTCTGGAGTTATTTTTATCCAAATCCAGACAACCAATGTATGGCCATATGTAGCTTATGTAAAGCTCAAATAAGCAGGGGTAAGGATCTTGCCCACCTAGGAACATCCTCCCTTATACGTCACCTGAATAACCTTCATAGTTCAGTGGTTAGTTCAGGAACTGGGGCTAGGACCCTCATCGGTACAGGGACACCTAAATCCCGTGGTCCAGTTGGATACACACCAGCAACACCCTCCTCGTCAACTTCCTCCACAATCTCCATCAGATTCAGTCCTGCAGCCCAAGTCAGCAGCCAGACTGAGTCCTCCTCAATACGGGATTCATCCGAGGAATCCTGCAGCGGTACGCCTACTACTGCCACTGCTGCTGTTGCTGCTGTTAGTCGGTCATCTTCCCAGAGGGGAAGTCGTAAGACCGCTAAGTCTTTCACAAAACAATTGACCGTCCAACAGTCGTTTGCCATGACCACAAAATACGATAGTAGTCACCCTATTGCAAAGCGTATAACTGCGGCTGTAACTGCAATGTTGGTGTTAGACGTGCGCCCGGTGTCCGCCATCAGTGGAGTGGGATTTAGAGGGTTGATGGAGGTATTGTGTCCCCGGTACCAAATCCCCTCGAGATTCCACTTCACTAGGCAGGCGATACCAAAAATGTACAGAGAAGTACGATCAAGTGTCCTCAGTGCTCTTAAAAATGCGGTTGTACCCACTGTCCACTTAACCACGGACATGTGGACAAGTGGTTCTGGGCAAACGAAGGACTATATGACTGTGACAGCCCACTGGGTAGATGCATCCCCTTCCGCAGCAACAGCAACAGCTGCATCAGTAGCAGCATCTACAAAATGGCTGCTCATGCAAAGGCAGGCAACATTGTGCATTACAGGCTTTAATAAGAGGCACAACGCTGACAACATATTAGAGAAAATGAGGGAAATTATCTCCCAGTGGCTTACCCCACTTAGACTCTCATGGGGATTTGTGGCGTCAGACAATGCCAGTAACATTGTGCGGGCATTAAATATGGGCAATTTCCAGCACGTCCCATGTTTTGCCCACACCATTAATTTGGTGGTGCAGCATTACCTCAAGAGTGACAGGGGTGTGCAGGAGATGCTTGCGGTGGCGCGCAAAATTGCTGGACACTTTCGGCATTCAGCCAGTGCCTACCGCAGACTAGAGGCACATCAAAAAAGCATGAACCTGCCCTGCCATCACCTCAAACAAGAGGTTGTGATGCGCTGGAACTCCACCCTCTATATGCTGCAGAGGATGGAGGAGCAGCAAAAGGCCATTCAGGCCTACACAGCCACCTACGACATAGGCAAAGGAGTGGGGATGCGCCTGAGTCAAGCGCAGTGGAGACTGATTTCCGTGTTGTGCAAGGTTCTGCAGCCATTTGAACTTGCCACACGAGAAGTCAGTTCCGACACTGCCAGCTTGAGTCAGGTCATTCCCCTGATCAGGCTGTTGCAGAAGCAGCTGGAGAAAGTGAGGGAGGAGCTGGTAAGCCATTGCGATTACACCAAGCATGTAGCTCTTGTGGATGTAGCCCTTCGTACGCTTTGCCAGGATCCGAGGGTGGTCACTCTTTTAAAGTCAGAGGAATACATTCTGGCCACCGTGCTCGATCCTCGGTTTAAAGCGTATGTTGTGTCTCTGTTTCCGGCGGACACAAGTCTACAGCGGTGCAAAGACCTGCTGGTCAGGAGATTGTCCTCTGAAGAGGACCGTGACATGCCAACAGCTCCACCCTCATTTTCTTCCACATCTATGGCTGCGAGGAAAAAGCTCAGTTTTCCCAAAAGAGGCACTGGCGGGGATGCTGATAACATCTGGTCCGGACTGAAGGACCTGCCAACCATTGCAGACATGTCTACTCTCGCTGCATTGGATGCTGTCACAATAGAAAAAATTGTGGATGATTACTTTGCTGACACCATCCAAGTAGACATGTCAGACAGTCCATATTGTTACTGGCAGGAAAAAAAAGGCAGTTTGGAAGCCCCTGTACAAACTGGCTCTATTTTACCTGAGTTGTCCCCCCTCCAGTGTGTACTCTGAAAGAGTTTTTAGTGCAGCGGGGAACCTGGTCAGTGAGCGGCGAAGGAGGTTGCTTCCTCACAACGTTGAAAAAATGATGTTTATAAAAATGAATAATCAATTCCTCAATGAAGTACAGCACTGCCCTCCAGATACTACAGAGGGACCTGTGGTTGTGGAGTCCAGCGGGGACGAATTGATAATGTGTGATGAGGAGGAAGTACACACTGTAGGGGGAGAGGGATCAGAGGTTGAGGATGAGGACGACATCTTGCCTCAGTAGAGCCTGTTTAATCTGTACAGGGAGAGATGAATAGCTTTTTTGGTGTGGGGGCCCAAACAAACCAATCATTTCAGCCAAAGTTGTTTGGTAGGCCCTGTCGCTGAAATGATTGGTTTGTTAAAGTGTGCATGTCCTATTTCAACAACATAAGGGTGGGTGTGAGGGCCCAAGGACAATTCCATCTTGGAACTTTTTTTTTTGCATTATATGACCAATCAACAGTCGTTTGCCATGTTCAAAAAGTAAAACCAAATGTAAAAAAATTCAAGAAATTAAACCAAAAGTAAAATGCCGTGTCATAATTTAAAACAAGAGGTATTGACGTGCTCTAAAACTACTGTATTGTTGTTTATATTTTATAAACACTACACTTGAAAGCTTGAGTCTTTCAATAGAAAAGTAACTGTCCATTGCACGAATATTTGCAACAGGGACAATTTTAGGGTTAAGAAAGTCAACTAATAACACTTCGACGCTGTCTGTCTTTATAAACACTACACTTGGAAGTTGGAGGAGGTATTGTGGCCCCGGCACCAAATTTACTACCGGGGCCACTCCACTGTGCAGTCCATATTTAGGTGTATCAGATATTAAACAACGGTGACAGTTGATGCCCAATTTTTTAATTATATTGTGGCCTCGGTACCAAATTGTGTACCGGGGCCACCACACTACGCAGTCCAGATACTTGTTTGGTGGAATTCAGACCAGTTGAGGGTTTTATTATTATATTGTGTGGACCACTCTATCTATACCACACTACAATTCTATACCACTCTATTTCATACTTTAATTCTATTTCATACTTTAATTCTATTTCATACTTTAATTCTATTTCATACTTTAATTCTATTACTAATTAATTACCATAAAGAGGAACAAAATAAACCAATTTTACCAAAAGTATAATATGACTTAGACTTACAAACACTACACTTGAAAGATCGTGCCTTTAAATGAAAAAGTCAGTCTTCATTGCACGACTATGTGCAACAGGGACAGTTTTTTGGGTTTACAAAGTCAAACAATAACACTTTGACCCTGTCTGTCTGGGATCTCAATGACGAATTGTCTGTACCATGTTTGGAGGAGGTATTGTGGCCCCGGTATCAAATTGGGTACCGGGGCCACCCCACTATGCAGTCCAGATACTTGTTTGGTGGAATTCAGACACGTGGAGGGTTTTTTAATTATATTGTGGCCTCGGTACCAAATTGTGTACCGGGGCCACCACACTACGCAGTCAAGATAGATAGATGCGTATTGCGTATCATAGATAAAGTACATTCAGTGGTGTGGGGCAAATTGAAAAATATTCAAAATGCACTGACATTATCAAAAACAAGAGGTTGTCACACGCTAAAACTCCAACATGTATATGATGGAGAGGATGGAGGAGCAGCCGTATGTGTAGTGTAATGCAGATCTGTTGAAGGTTTTTTATATATTTTATTGTGGTGCCCAGTGCCCACTCCTCTACGCAGTCCAGGTACAATTATTGGTGCGAATCATAAAAGTTCAGGGTTTTTAAGATATTGTGGTGACCCACTCCTCTACGCAGTCCAGGTACAATTATTGGTGCGAATCATAAACGTTCAGGGTTTTTAATATATTGTGGTGACCCACTCCTCTACGCAGTCCAGGTACAATTATTGGTGCGAATCATAAAAGTTCAGGGTTTTTAATATATATTGTGGTGACCCACTCCTCTACGCAGTCCAGAAAGATACCTTGTTGCAACGTTTTGGACTAATAACTATATTGTGAGGTGTTCAGAATACACTGTAAATTAGTGGAAATGCTTGTTATTGAATGTTATTGAGGTTAATAATAGCCTAGGAGTGAAAATAAGCCCAAAAACTTGATTTTTAAACTTTTTATGTTTTTTTCAAAAAAAATCCGAATCCAATACCTTAAATCCGAACCGAGACCTTTCGTCAAGTGTTTTGCGAGACAAATCCGAACCTCAAAAATAACGAAAATCCGGATCCAAAACACAAAACACGAGACCTCAAAAGTCGCCGGTGCACATCCCTAGTATTTGCTGATTTTGAGCATATTGTACTCCAAATCACTCTACGCATGCCCAGACCCAGGAGATGCGGCCCTGAATGCAGCCCTGTCAATTGCGTTTTCGAACGCAAAGGACACTTGCTACAGCCTACGATTTCGGGAAGTGAACTGGGTGGGGAAAGGAGTTTTACCATAGTGAATTTACAGTAGGGGCGTGCAAAGCGCACGCAGCCACGTCCAAATCCAGCTCTTACTTGTTTTTCTGTCGTATCTCTTGCTCCAGCTAAAGAGCTTCTCTAAGTCCTGATCCGGACTGTTGACAGTCTTGCATGCATGCTATAATATTTGTTTGCAATCACGAGCAGCTGTAAAAATGTATTTTATGTTCAGTAGACATTAACAACTTTCTAATAAATGTATTTTCATATATAAATAAAATGTTAAAAAAACATTTTTTTTAATGTTTTAGAATTAATTCCTATGTTAATAACAAGTGATTTTGATGTGGCCGCATGCCATATACTTCAGTTATCATCGTACACTTGATAAGATTTGTGTTAAGAAATTAATAATAAATCATTTTAAAAACAGAATAGGATCTATAGAGATTTATGTGTTGAAATATAAATATGGAATCCAGAGAATGGGCGAGTCTTTATTTTTAACAAATTATTTTTATCACAGTGTATGTGTTTTGTTTACTATGTTGCACTACAGATCCCATCAGGCCCTGGGCGCCAGGGCATCCTGGCACTTGCAGTCCTACAAGTACTGGCATACTCTAACAGCATTGGCTATGCTGGCACTTGTAGTTTTACACATGCCAGCATACCCAAGCAGTTAATGGCTGGCAGGGTTTGCTGGGGCTTGTAGTATCACATATTAAATTACTAATTCTTTAAACTTTAATTTACCACCCAAACCCCTGCTGCCTAGATGATTTGGGAGGAACTGTCAGCACAGGGATGGTTTTCCCTTTTTTTTTTTTGCAGGCACTTTTCCTCTGCTAGACAGGCTGAGACTGATTCCCACTATAACAAGGGGACCCTAAGTGGTGTGTTGCCCTGTTAAAGTGTGACAAGTTCAGCCTGTCATAGCCTGGTTCTGGTTACAGCTTTTGCTGGGGACCCCACGCTGTCCGTCCCCCTACGTTAGCAGTAAGAAGACCAGATTTAAATTGTTGGTGATAGAGTCACTTTTGTGTGGCAGGGGGGTTGTGCTATTCTGATTTTTTATTTATCTACTTAATTTTTTTTGTTTTTTAAACTTGCAAAGATCTGTGCTGATGATCAGCAGCAGCAGCACAGATCTTTGAACCATGGCTCAAGTAGACACAAAAGTAAAACAAAACAGAACTTTGCACCTGAGAGTTGGACTTTTTTTTAACTTTGTTCAGCGTGCAATTTCCGTCAGTCAGCAATCCTACAAATGTTCACACAAAGTATGTGCATGGAGATACTTCCCAAAAGCAGAAAGTATATATGCTGCATATCCACATATTTTGCAGCTGGTAATGCATACTTGCCAACTTTGGAAAAATAATTTCAAGGAGATTCCTCAAGTAAAACCTAAGCGGCATGCCGTTAAGGGGGCGTATCCTGCTCTGCCAAAGGGGTGTGTCTAGTTACACCCATTGGTATACCTAGTGCCACCCAGGGATGGGTTTAGGGCCACTAGGTGAAACCTATAGTACTGTTCACAGCATGCCAGAGGGAGTTTATGTATAGGTGGCAGGTCACCAGAGGCGGTTTGACCCTAAATTCTTCAACTTTCAAAAATTTCTATTAATTTTCTATTATATTTTAACAAATACATTTTGCACTTCTAATAAATTATTTAAATAAATATATAAATTTACATATACGCAAATTTATTTACTGGTAATAAAAGCCTTGTACTGTTTTATTTTTCTTAAGTTGAACTCAGCAAGACTTCCAAATAAAAAATAATTTCTGGTAGGATTGCCTAATTTCTTATGCTGCTCGCTCTTTCCCCTTATACTCCCTTTATTTCTCCTCCTCTGTTCTCTTTATCTCTTACTATTACCGCCTCTATTGTCCTATTTATTACTCCTTTATTTTTATTTTTTTTACATTTATTTTATTTGAATTTCAACAAGGCGAGGAGGGTATCTGTGAGGACACCACCCTTAGCTGGTATGGCAATTACCCTCGGTGGGATTCAACTCACTCGGGTACACCAGAATATATCCAAAATAAGGCTTTATAACGACAGCACAATGCCATAAGACGTTCACAAGATACAGGGCAAATAGTAGCATGTATCCTCCAGCAACCTCTTGCAGTCTGCACACCAAAATAATAATCTCAGTCTCTTTCAGAGTCTTATCCTCCTGCAATATTACCACTACTGATTAGCTAGACAGTTATGGTGTCGCCCAGCCTGGGTTACTGGCTCACACCGCCCCTGTTCCGGTAGGGTTTCCTCCAGCGGCACCACAATGCCTGGCCCAGAGTCCTTTTCACTGATGTCTTGTACATCAGGATCCTCCACGCTAGTATAACTCTCTTGGCATTCTGCTCTCATATTCCTGAGAAAAAATAAGCCAGCGCTCGGTATATGCCATATTATATATTGTACCAGCTGCGTGTCAGTAAGCCCGCGCTCAGTATATCACATATTATATGGTACCAGCTCCATGGCAATATATATTCCCATATATGTATGCAAAACTAAAAGACAGTTGTTGTCAGCGCTCATCCTTTACACTCTATATCAGTGCAAGCCTGCATCCCAGCGTCAAGGGCACCTCATTATATGCAGGTCCCACATTGGCTTGTATGCTTTAAACACCATTAAAATGCAGTTAAAATCAGATGCACTCACTCCCAGGTATAGAGGCTTACATCTAGCAAAGGCTGGCTTGTATGCCACACCCAAGTGAGCCGTAGATACACACAGACAGAGCTGTCAAGAGGAAATCAGGTCCCCAGTACAACAACTTCACGGGGCCCCCCTTACAAGTGAGCATGTAAAAAATATTGCGCAGTCGTTGAACGGCGGCGCAAAATTGGGAGTGGCTGTGGTCATACAATTGGGGACATGGCTGGCGAGAAAAAGTGCTAGGCCCTGAATTTGCCGGAGCGTGACATATGTTCAAGCACTCCTGACTTTCAGGACATCTAGCACCACAGTGTAGTATAGAAAGAATGCAGTGTGTACAGAAAGAGTTCACAGTCTTGGCCTGTACCTTACATTGGGCAGAACACTCACCAAAAAATGGCATTGTCCTACTAGAATCACAACATTTCACACACTCTCCTGCTCTCTCCTACCTGTTCTTCTCTCTTTCACCACATGTAGCTGCAGGTTTCTTTAGTTGCAGCTTGTCTGGGTCCTGGAATGTTGGGGGGTCCTATTTGGAAAAAAAATGGGTACATTTAGAAAATTACAATCAGCCCCGGCGTTAAATCAATAAAACCCACAATTAATTAGGCCTTCCTCCAGACCCAAAATTAAAATATTAGTATTCCCATTTAATAAATAAACCTATTTTCCTCCCTACATACCTACTTCCCGCAACCATCACTGTCATTAAATAATTCTTAGTCACATTTAATAAAGAGACCTCATTCTCCCCAAACTCACCCCCACATTCAATAGCCCCCAAACCACCCCATCTTAAATTAATAGTCCCCACTATTACATTGCCCCACTATTACCCCGTAAACAAAATAGCACCCATTAATTAGCCACATCTACCTCACACACACTACATTGCCAAAAACTCCCTGTGCAATCACACACACATTACTGTGCCCCTTCATCAACACCACGCTGTGCCTCCTTATGAACACACTGTGCCCCTTCATCACAACCACGCTATGCCCCCTTATGATCGCACTGCATCCTCCATGCTGCTTTTCCCCCCTTCATAACACTGTGCCATGCTGCTTTTGCCCCTCTTCACACTCTGCCATGCTGCTTCCCCCCTTCATCACCCTGTGCCATGCTGCTCCAGACACCCCCTTTCTTCATCCCCCTGTGCCTTTTGTCTTTCCCCCTTAATTCATCCCCCCGTGCCTTTTATCTCCCCCCTTTCTTCATCCCCCTGTGCCTTTTATCTCTTCCCCCCCTTTCTTCATCCCCCATGCCTTTTATTTCTCCCCTCCTTTCTTCATCCCCCTGTGCCTTTTATCTCTCCCCTCCTTTATTCATCCCCCTGTGCCTTTTATTTCTCCCCCCTTTCTTCATCCCCCTGTGCCTTTTATATCTCCCCCCTTTCTTCATCCCCCTGCCTTTTATCTCTCCCCCCCTTTCTTCATCCCCCTGGGCCTTTTATCTCTCCCCTCCTTTCTTCATCCCCCTGTGCCTTTTATCTCTCCCCCCCTTTCTTCATCCCCCTGTGCCTTTTATCTCTCCCCCCTTTTCTTTATCCCCCTGTGCCTTTTATCTCTCCCCCCTTTCTTCACCCCCTGTGCCTTTTATCTCTCCCTCCTTTCTTCATCCCCCTGTGCCTTTTATCTCTCCCCTTTCTTCATCCCCTTGTGCCTTTTATCTCTCAATACAAAAAGTATGGTCGCACACAAAAATTAGGACCATTCATCTATAGTGGGTACTTAATGTAACCTCACAGAAAAGATGGGGTGCACTCTAATGTATACTTTGATCATAGTCAAAAAGAGAAAAAGAGTAGATAGAGGCACTCCGGTCCCCAAAGAAATAGCGTCAATTAAAACTACATTTTATTAAATTCATATTAAAACATCAAGTAAAGCGGCGAAATATAGATAAAAATGAAAACAGTGTATGTAGTGTGTTTAAAATACAAAACACCCTGGCGGTGGCAGATATAGGATATCACAAAGGCCAATTTAGTTTTAATTGACGCTATTTCTTTGGGGACCGGAGTGCCTCTATCTACTCTTTTTCTCTTTTTGACTATGATCAAAGTATACATTAGAGTGCACCCCATCTTTTATGTGAGGTTACATTAAGTACCCACTATAGATGAATGGTCCTAATTTTTGTATGCGACCATACTTTTTGTTTTGTATGATATTTGTTTTTCTGAGGTCTTTCTCAGTCTCTGTGGTCAGCACCAATAAATAAATATATTATGAAAATTCTTTGTTATAAATTTGAAATTTGATTAATAATTTGTAATTTAGCATTGAAACCGTTCTCACTCCCCTAATAATAATATACATATCGATCATGACTAGCTTTAATTTGAAAGCAGATCTCAACAAATGTCGTGAGAAACGAAAGGAGAACTTGGACTCTATATTTTTTGGAGGGAATGAAATTGATGCCCCATCGGCAAGTGGTGGTTGGAGAGAAGATCTATACCAATTAAAAATCTTATTACGTAAACAGAGTCAGATCTGGTGGGATCTAACAACTAGCAAAAACTACCTTAAAAATTCACTCACCCAGCGAGGTGTCCATCCAAAAGTCTTCCCCTCATATGAGCTGGCAACTCCAGATTTGAAAGTCGAGTGGGAAAATACCCTGCTCAAGTGCTCTAAGGATCTGATCCAAGTTATACTCAAGCATGATACACTCATGCTAGATCAGTATTCCAAAGAAATAGAACTAATTAGCACTAGACTTAAGGATTTTGAGAATAATGAGCTATTCATCCAAACATATGAAAAGAATAAAAAAGAACTAGAACAGTACGAAAAATTTATTATAGAGAGGAAGAGGTCAAAATTTGTACGTGACAAGAGAGATCACACCAGTGGTATTATTTTTAAATGGAATACCAAATTCAATCGAAGAAAGGATGATAGAGAATTATCCACTAGTGGTGACTACTCGGATTTTGAAACATCTGACAATGATTTTGGGAATAGGCGACGCTATAGGAATAAGAATAGACATACTCCTAAGGATGCTACAACTCTTTTTTTAGATCCAACCACGAGACCTCAGGAAGACAGAGGGACTTTAGATCTAAACACATCAGGAGGGGAGGGGAAGAAGCTTGCGGGACCGAAATCAGTGGGGGTGGAAGAACTCGTACAACTCAGAGAGACGACAGGGGAGGAGGAAATAAATAAGACTACATCACTTCAAATTATCAATCTTTCCAATAGAACACTCTTAGAACAACACACAAACCTTTTATCACGAGGTTTATCCTTTTCTCCAAATACTAGATTTGATAGATTTAAGTGGGAGAAGGACTTGCATCTTTTCACAATGAAAGCTTAAACTCACAAAAATCTTTACCCAAAAAAGCTTGAGAGAAAATAATGGAGAAGAGATGAGGGAAAATATAGATAGTCTGGACCAACCAGTACGTCTCAACTCTCAAGAAGATTTGGAGGCTTTGGAAAATTTAGAAGATTTATTTTTGGAACAAAACAATCAGGAGGGATCTCCTGATTTGTCTTCATGTACTGCTAATTGTCCCCTAAGGATTATATGTAAGAAAAAAATCTCAGTTCTTCCCTACCGACAATGTGAGCCCCCAGATAGACACCTTTGAAAGGATGGTATCAAGAGATCTTGATAATCTAAGGTCCAAATGTAGACACACATCAAGTGACAATCTTAGTGCTATGGAAAGACAGGCACTTGCAGAGATTATGGATTGGGGAGATGTAATTATCAAGCCTTCCGATAAGGGTGGGAATGTTGTGGGGTGGCCTGTTGAAATGTACAGAAGGGAAATGGATAAACAGTTGAGTGATGGCAAGTGCTACAAACGACTTTTCTCAAATCCTATAACTGATTTTAAGACCAAATTCGATCAGATAATCGAACAAGCGTACAAGAATGGTACTATAAATAAGACGGAATGGATCTTTTTGAAGGTGGATGACCCCAAGATTCCCACCATCTATTTGTTACCTAAAATTCATAAGAACAAAGAAATACCACCTGGGAGACCAATTCTGTCTGGTATATCTAGCCTGACAGAGCAAGCCAGTATTTTTGTCGACGTTCACTTAAGAAAACATGTAATTAATCTATCCTCATACATCAAGGATACTTCAGACGTCCTAAAGTTAGTGGATGGTCTCTCTCTGGATGATGATGTGTGGATGTGCACAATAGATGTTGAGTCCCTATACACTAGTATACATCAAACTGGCATTGAAGCTGTTAAATTTTTCTTACGTTCTGAACAAGATCAAGAGTTCAGTGCCTTTCTGGTGGAACTTTTAGATTAGATTTTATTCTAAAGAGAATTTTTTTTGTCTTCTCTAACCGCTTTTATCTACAAATTCCCCCGAATTTGTAGATAAAAGCGGTTAGAGAAGACAGCTATGGGCTATGGGGGCGGCTTGTGCCCCCACATTTGCTAATCTCTATCTTGGCAAATGGGAACAGGAAGTTGTTTTTGATGATGGAATGCGTATGTATACTGACCAAATTTTGTCGTGGGTCAGGTACATAGATGACATTTTGGTCTTTTGGAAGGGTAGTAAAGAACTATTTCATCAATTCGTTAACATCTTGAATGACAACCCAAATGATCTGAAACTTACCTTTAATATGAGTCAGGAAAAAGTAGATTTTCTTGATATCACTATCTGGAAGAAATCTGATGGCCACATTGAAACGGACCTCTTTAGAAAGTCTATAGCTACCAACAGTGTTCTCCATCATAGCAGTTTTCTAGAGGTGAGTTCCTAAGACTAAAACGGAATTGTTCCAACCGTGTAGACTATGAAATTAGAGCTAAGGAACTCACACTCAGATTGATTGAAAGGGGATACAGCAAAAGATCGATTAAAAGAGCTGCTAATGATGTTAGAGAAAAGGACAGAAATGCTCTAATCTACTCCTCTAAGGCACCAACTACTGGGAATCCCATTCGGTTTATAGGGGACCTCTGTGATGAATGGAGACAAATCCAGACCATCATCCAGAATAACTGGTCTATCCTTCTTCTGGATGAGGATTTATAAAGTGCTCTAGGAGATAGAGCACTCTTTAGCTGGAGACGTGCAGCAAATCTTGGTTCAGAGCCATTTTATAGAAAAGAAATCAAAGGACATCATTAAGGGGTCCTATCGATTTGGGTCATGTAGGGCATGTGACCATATGGAAAAGACATTACAGGTCACAGATAAATATGGAAGTACACATGTCATTAATGAGTACATTAATTGTAATACTAGTGGAGTTGTCTATGGCCTGAGATGCCCATGCGCTAAAATCTATGTGGGCAAAACAAAGCGTAAACTCAAACTGAGAATTTTAGAACACATAGGATCAATTAGGAATGCTCAGAGGGATAAAGAACGTTTGAAACAACTATCTCCAGTTGCTAGACACTTCCTCCTTAAACACAACTGTAATACGGGTGGTTTGAAGTGTTATGGTATAGAAAGAATTAATCTTGGTATTAGAGGGGGAGATGATGACAAATGTCTACTTCAATGTGAGTGCAAGTGGATTTTCTTGCTTGACTCACTTTCCCCACTAGGACTTAATGAATATAATAGCTATGCGAGTTTCTTATGAAACGTAATTTAATTCAATTTAATTTAATTTAATTTATTCTTCTTTTTTATTATATTATATATATTGTTTGGAATACTATTATATAGTTTTCTAAGGTCTATTTAATATTTAATATTTGGCATTATGAGAACCTGCTGAGCCAAGAAGAAGTTTATTATTCAACAATTCCTATACTGTACTATTCCTATTATTATTGTGTGTAATTACTTCTCAAGTACTTAGAGACTATTATTTCCCAATTTCTATATTGTACTACTCCTATGGTCATTATTACTGTGTGTAACTACCTTTCAAGCATTCAGAATAATAAATGTATCTCTCAGTATAATTCCTTTTAAATGATGATCCCTCTGATGATGGGTCAAACAATACACTTCTGTACGTAGGATTAGAATTTGGGCATTCTTATTATGATAAATATAGTTTATATCCTTTATCATTGGTTAAGAAGTAGGAATTATATTATACATACCGCTAATATGGATTTCACTATTTCCCTACACATCCTTATGATTAGTACTGTAAACTTTGAGACCAAGTATCTCACTGGATGTTAACATATTTTGAAACATGATTCGTTATTTCCTCTGTCAATCATTTTCTTGTTAGGGGATTGGACGGTGTGCATATTTTAGCTTCCCGAGACTGTTGCTCGGGTTACCTCTGTGAGAAAGCAAAGTGCGAAACGTACGTCGAGGCTTAGTGGCGTCATATGGGACGTCACAAGCACCCGACAGTGGCATCTGGTCCCGGCTGTGTATGCTGCGGCTAGCAATCCCGCACATTTAGTAACAAGCGCTAGAGGTATTTCATTTACCCTCATACTAATAAGCGCGTGATAGGGATGCAGTGATTTATATTATAAGCTATGATTGCATGTATGAACCGACTGGGGCATAATGGGAATGACGCCACTGCATTACTCCGTTAGGTGTTAGAGTGGCGATACACTCATTGAGGGATAAGGTTACTTTGCAACAACACTTTATGGTATACATGTGTGAGTGCACGTATTACTTATTTACCTTCGAGTGGTTGCTAAACCTAGTGTCTTGTGCTATTTAGACCTGACATAACGTATTTCAGAACACTGTGTCAATATAGCCAGTAAAGAACAAATATAACTAACGATCTATATAAATGCCCATAGACCATATTTAATAAGGGTTATCCATGATAATATTATGGTAACATATTCCCTTTAAATATTCATTATATATATATGTCTATGGACTTTTTTCATTTGGTGTTGTCCTTGACCAGCTATATAGTATGGTGACACATTTCTCCCTCCCAGCCCTTTATATTCCCACTATATGGTCATATATAGATGCTCATACATATTTAGGGGTATCATCTCCCCTCTCATAGCTTGACTGCATAGGGATTGATCTATAGGCTATATACTCTTAATAGGCCATAGGTAGACCTATATGGTTTTGGATACTATTCTGATGCTAATGATTGTGGAACTTATAATTGACAAGTGATACATTCCTGGATAGAATTAATGCAACTTAACTGGCCTTTGTGATATCCTATATCTGCCACCGCCAGGGTGTTTTGTATTTTAAACACACTACATACACTGTTTTCATTTTTATCTATATTTTGCCGCTTTACTTGATGTTTTAATATGAATTTAATAAAATTTAGTTTTAATTGACGCTATTTCTTTGGGGACTGGAGTGCCTCTATCTACTCTTTTTCTCTTTTTGCCTTTTCTCTCTCCTCCTTTCTTCATCCCCCTGTGCCTTTTATCTCTCCCCCCTTTCTTCATCACCCTGTGCCTTTTATCTCTCTCGCCCTATCTTCATCACCCTGTGCTTTTTATCCCCCCTTTCTTCATCACCCTGTGCCTTTTATATCCCCCCCATTTCTTCATCACTCTGTGCCTTTTATCCCCCCCACTTCTTCATCCCCCTGTGCCTTTTATCTCTCCCCCTTTCTTTATCACCCTGTACCTTTTATCCCTCCCCCCTTCTTCATTATCCTATGCCTTTTATCTCCCGTCCTTTTCTTCATTACCCTGTGCCTTTTATCTCCCCCCTTTCTTCACCCCCTGTGCCTTTTACCCCCCTTTCTTCATCACCCTGTCCTTTTATCCTTCCCAATTCTTCATCACCCTGTGCCTTTTATCCTCCCCCTTCTTCATCACCCTGTGCCTCTCTGCGTTCCTCCACTCTTTTACTTCCTCTGTGATCTTTATCTATCTATCATCTTTATTTTCTTTTCTTCTCTTTTCTCTCTTCTGTCTTCTTTCTTCAGTTAAAAAACCCCCACAAAATAACATTCGAGTGTGAGGGACCAGGCCGGGCCCCCTGGCATGCCCACTCCCGGGTAATTAATACCCACTCCTCCCCTCCTCGGAAGCCCTGCACACAGATATACAGTGTAAAGGATAAGCGCTGACAACTCCTGTCTTTTTGTTTTGCACACATATATGGACATTTATATTGCCATGCAGCTGGTACCATATAATATGGGATATACCGAGCACAGGCTTATTTTTTCTCTAGTTTTGTCTCAAAATATTGCCTATGTTGTCTTAGCAGCTGTCCATCAAGCCTATTTAAGGCTCATTTGGGTGTGGCTTACAAACAAACCCTTGCTAGATGTAAGTCTCTATACCTGGGAGGTGAATGCATCTGATTTTAACTGCATTTTAATGGTGTTTAAGGCATATATGTCAGTGTGCATATAATGAGGAGACCTTGATGCTGAGATGCAGGCTTAAATGTTTTGATCAAAATATGAACTAAAACCTCATGTTTTCATTTTCTTATATACACACAGATATGCAGTGTTAAGAATAAGCGCTGACAACAACTGTCTTTTTGTTCTCCTTATATTCCTGGCTGTATATACAAGGAGTAGGGTAAAATGTCTCAATCCGTCCCCTTACAGCAGGGGTCTCTCAGTGGACACTTTAACTGTTAGACATACAGTCTCTGTTACCTTGATTATGCAATGAAATGTCTTGACTCAATTAGCTATTTGGCTGAAAACACTAAACAAAGGGTTACAATATAACATTAACAAATGATACTTCACGCTTGCGTGAACCAACAAGACATTTCATACATGGTATCTGCAACATTGCACAATCTGAGTCTGTGATATATTTTGATACAATAACATTTATATTGATATATATTAATACATTTCCCAATGCTATTACTGTGGAGGCACATTGTATATCATCTAGAGATTCTAACCTAATTAACTCTGATTACCAGTTGATCTAGCTAATTAACATGGACTGCCAGCTAGATAACTTAGACATTGTTCTGATTACAAAGCAAATCTAAGCTGCACCTCATAACAATGGACATTTGAGACAAATGGTAATTACATTATATATATATAACACAAGCAAAATGACTTCTGCTGTGCTGTTATTTTCAAACAGTATGGCAATATTCTTTTTATTTCTAATACATACAATATTGCAGGTAATAGCAAGGGGAAAAAATGTACTTAATAACATGAATAATAATATATTGATGCTCTGGTGTATATACTTAGACTGGGTCAAAGATTAAAAAGTACATTAAACCATGAGAAACAGATGATGAAAAAAAAGTTCAGTCCAGTAGCACCCTGTTTCTTGACAGTAAGAGAATTGGAGGAGGAGAGGTAGGGGTACATGTATTATTTTAACAGGTAAACTTCATATTACAGGTGGATACATATTACTCCTGTAATTCCTCTTTGTATCCTTCTTTACAGATACCTCTCATTATCTCCTCACTTTCTGTTCCCCACTTATGCCTGTCTCCAACTGTGCTTTCTACATTATCCTTTACCCTCTATTGCTTGTTTTAACTTCTTCTCTATTTGTCCCCATCCACTGAGTCTTTTACTTATTGTCAGGGATAAGCCACTCTAGCTAATGCCTGATTAGATATCTTATCATATATTCCAACAGTCATACAATATATCACCTCTACTTTGTCAAGAAACCGCTCCTGAACCCCTTTATCTGTCACAAACCGCCCTCTGCGCACTTGTGACTTGGAAGCTTACTGTAAGGGAACACACAGGATTCCAACCTAAATCTCATGCACACCTCTCTCTAAGGCTACAAATTTCGCTGGTCCCTTTCCCAACATACGCACAATTCACACCTCTCAGCAACTGCCACCAGCTATGTATAAGGCCCGTAGCAAGCCTATGACTTATATATCCATTTGTGCACACTCTGTGCTCTGGTAGCTAAACAGTTAACCCTTCGCACACTGGTTTCTAAAGAGTTAATCCAGCCAAGCAATCTGTCTCTTCTAAACAGACAATGAATTTGTTTTAGAGCAATAAGGACAGAACTATTAAATTGTTAGATTTAATATACAAAAAGAACAATGCTTACAGAAAATAAAAATAACAATTAGATAAAGATTTGGCATACAAGTAAAAAATTGCGAACAGTTATAAAAACAAATGGGATGAAAGTACAGAGTATCACTTACATATAATAATCTGTATGCTTGGGACTGGCTGAAAAGATGGACAGTCCTTCAACTAGATTTATCCCCAAGAAGCTGACAGTTTGTCCCTTCAAAACACAGGTTTTTAAGCAAAATGAAATGGGATGGTCTTCACAGGGGCAATGTTTGATGCTAATAGGGGGTTGTGGTCTGGGACACTTTTTTAATCACTATTTGCATGTTCCCTAATTTACTAATCAATTCTACTATGTGATCTAATTTTTCTGTAGAGTGTTACATCGATCTAATTTTATCATTAATAAATCCCCTATGACTCTGTCCATCTTTTGATATCAAACACGCCTAAATACAGTGTATTCGCAGAGCTTACACTCATTTCCTTCATTTCTCTGTTGGGCAGAATTCTTAATTCAACATATGAGTTGCTCTTCATCATGCTATTGAGCAATATGTGGTTGATCACTACTTTTATTGATTTTAAGTGGCATATTTTAAAACTGAATTCTTTATGTCTATATTACATATAGCCTACGTCAGCACATGGGCTCTTTGAGCCAGACCACATGCTGTACCTAAATGTCTATTCAGGTGTCACAACCAGCCTATATTTCACCGTGGGAGCTCTTTTAAGCTGCCCCAGGTGTCACTCCTATCTTCTCACACTGGAATGTGCAAAGCCATCAATTACATTTACATCAGACTCTCTGTCTTCACATCTTCCACTTTAACTAAACTTATCAATGGATTCATTTGATATAACACATTTACACTGCAGTCATGATTTATCCCTTATAAATAACTGTAAGCTCTCGATGTTCATGACACTTACCTTAATCAGCTCTCCTTGTGTCTGCCATGATCTTCACTGCAGTTCTCCTGTCAGCCAATCACACAGTCTCTAAGGGTCATGTGTGTGGGGGTGAGGCAGTGACTCTGCAGAGGCTGACACACTGAAGCAGGCTGCATAAGGATTGCTGCCTTTCATCATGCAGTGTCATTGCGCTGAAGGGGGCGGATCTGCCACCCTATTTTGACCCGGGCCAGAGTCCGGGAGATTGGGAGTCTCTCCCGGGAGTCCGAGAGACTGCCTGTTATTTTGAGAGTCAATGAACTTTATGGAGCATATTAGAAAATTATTTGAAACGTGACATACCCTGAAGTGTGCATCAGATTACAATCAGTAGGACAATTAGTAGGACAGATGTAAACTTAAGTTTAATTTATGAAACATGGGCTTCCTGTATTGCAAATACTATTTCTTCCTGTTCTTGCTCAAATAATCCTGTTTTTATTAAATATGCTAGATTTTGCCCTTGCAATTGGTGGTGTCTGGGGAGGGGGTGTAAAGAAAAGTGGAGCTGGGTGAATTAGGACGTACCTTTTTAAATGTCCTCCATATTTCTAAAGAAGATCCTATTGCGGTGAATCGCACTAGAACAGAAGTGTTTCTATGTTCATGTGGATCCCAGAGATTTGGAGCACTAGTGGGACTGTGTTTTTAGTTCCTTAAAGCTCGGCTATACAAGACGTCTTTTGTATTTTTAAGGAAGGACATTGCTACAAATGAGGAAATAGAGGCTGAATTAGAATCCATTTGAACTGCAAGTACATTGTTAAATTACCAGCTATATGTTACTGGCAGAATAATATTTTTACTGTCTATTTGAGACTGTGATCAAGAGCTTTTGGGACTAATATGTTCCTAACAAATTGGTCTCTTCATTTGCGTGGGAGCCTCCTTTGCTACTGCAATCATTATAGTATTGCCTACCATGGGATATTGTAATACGCTGATGTAAATTGATTTTATGTCATTATGGATCTATAGTTCTTTTGCTTCTTGATTATTATTATTATTATCATTTATTTGTTGGGTTTCCGCAGCGCTGTACATAGTGCAAACAGTAGATCATACAGGGTTAAACAGTACAGAACAATAAACACAAAGTACCAATGCTTCAGAAACTCTGGGACAGACATATGGAGTAAGGACGGAGCAGAAGAACAGGTATGGAGACACGAGGGAAGAAGTGCCCTGCTCATACGAGCTTACATCCTAAGGGAGGGTGGACAAATCAGACATGAGAGGGAGCGGTGGTGCCAGGGGAGAGAAGAAGGGACCAGGGGAGAGAATAGATGAGGGGTTAAGTAAATGGTTGGTAGGCTTGGAGGAACAGGTGAGTTTTAAGTGCTCGTTTGAAGGAGCACAAATTGGGAGCAAGACAGATGGAGCGAGGGAGGTCATTCCAGTGCAGGGGGGCAGCACGGGAGAAGTCTTTATGGAGTGGGAAGTGGTAATTAGAGTGGAAGAGAGGCGACGGTCATTAGCAGAGCACAGCAATCGGGCAGGAGTGTGAAAGGTGAGGAGGTTAGAGATATAGGGAGCAGTAGACTGGGAGAGAGCTTTGTAAGTTGTGGAAAGGAGTTTGAAGAGGATTCTGTAAGAATGGGGAGCCAGTGTAAGGCATGGCAGAGAGGGGAGGCAGAGGAGCAGCCGCATTGAGTACAGAGCAGAGGGGGGCGAGATGAGAGAGGGGGAGGCCAGTGAGGAGAAGGTTGCAGTAGTCGAGGCGGGAGATGATGAGTGCGTGGATGATTGTTTTGGTGGCGTCTTGTGAGAGGAAGGGCCGGATGCGGGCGATGTTGCGCAGTTGGAAGCGACAGGCTTGGGCAAGGGATTGGACATGGGGGGCAAAAGAGAGAGAGGATTCAAGGGTGACACCCAGGCAACGGAGTTGGGTAACAGAGGAGATGGTAGTGTTATTAACAACGATAGAGAGGTTGTGGTGGGAGGGGAGTCTGGGGGGAGGAAAGACAATGAATTCAGTTTTAGAGATGTTAATTTTGAGAAAGCGGGAGGACTTCCAGGAGGAGATGGCAGAGAGGCAGTCAGATACACGAGAGAGGAGGGAGGAAGAGAGATCAGGAGAAGAGATGTAGAGTTGAATGTCGTCAGCATAAAGGTGATACTGAAGACCAAAGGAGGAGATAAGCGCACCGAGGGGAGGAAGTGTAGAGAAAAAAAGAGTAGGGGGCCAAGGACAGAGCCCTGGGGGACTCCTACCAGGAGAGGGGAGGGGGTGGAGGAAGAGCCAGACGTAGAGACAGAGGAGGTGCGGAAAGCGAGGTAGGAGCAGAACCACACGTGGACGGAAGCGGAGAGGCAGAGAGAGAGAGAAGATTTTACAGAAGGAGGGGGTGGTCCATTGTGTCAAAGGCCACAAAGAGGTCAAGGAGTATGAGTAAGGAGAAGTGACCCTTAGATTTGGCTGAAAGGAGGTCGTTGGTAACTTTGGCCAGGGCAGTTTCAGTAGAGTGGAGGGGGCTGTATCCAGATTGGAGAGGGTCGAGGAGGGAATTGTCCGAGAGATATCTGGTGAGGCAACAGTAGACTATCCGCTCAAGAAGTTTGGAGGCATAGGGGAGAAGTGAGATGGGGCGATAGTTGGCGACAGAGGTGGGGTCAAGATTGGGTTTTTTGAGGATAGGAGAGATAAGAGCGTGTTTAAATGAGGAGGGTACTACACCGGAGGAGAGTGATAGGTTAAAAAGGTGTGCCAGGAAGGAGCAGGCAGTGGGAGAGAGAGAGCGAAGGAGGTTAGAGGGGATGGGATCAAGAGGACAGGTGGAGGGTGGAGAGGAAAGAATAAGTGAGCGAACTTCTTTGCCTGATGTGGGGCAGAAGGGGCACCAGAGTTGATTGTTGGAGGGGGGTGGAGCGATGTGGACAGTGGGTGAGGGGTTGGAGACGGAGATGTTAAGTCTGATGGCTTCAATTTTGGAAGAGAAAAAAGTAGCGAGAGGGAAAGTGGGACCGGAGGGGGAGGGGAAGAAAGGAGGGAGTTGAAGGTGGCAAAGAGGCGGCGTGGATTAGAGGACCGAGAGGAAATGAGGGACTTAAAGAGGGTTTGTTTGGCAAGGGAAAGGGCAGAGCAGAATGAGGAGAGGATAAATTTAAAGGGGAGGAAGTCGGCCAGGGAGCGAGATTTCCTCCAGAGGCGTTACGCAGTGCGAGAGCATTTTTGGAGGAAGGGGTGAGTTTGGAGTGCCAAGGTTGGGGACTGAGGCGGCGTCGGCGCATAGGAGAGGCAGGGGCGACAGCATCCAGGGCAGTATTGAGGGAGTGGTTGTAGAGACAGGACACCTGGTCAGGGCAGGCCAGGTAGGGAATGGGAGAAAGGAGAGAATCAAGAGAGGAGGAGAAAGAGATCGCTTCAAGGTTGCGTCTGGTGAGGGTAGCTTTTGGCGGGGGAGGAGCAGGGGAGGAGGACAGAGTGAAAGAGAGCAGATGGGGGCTAGAGAGTGGGAAGGGAGAGTTGGAGAAATCAGAGAGATCGCAGAGATGAGAGTAGACAAGGTCGAGTGAGTGACCAAGACGGTGGGTGGGGGAGGAGGTCCACTGGGAGAGGCCTAAGGAGGAGGTGAGGGAGAGAAGCTTGATGGTGGCAGGGTCGGAGCAGTTGTCGATGGGGATGTTGAAGTCTCCAAGTATGATGGAGGGAAAGTCAGAGGAAAGGTAGTGTGGGAGCCAGACAGCAAAGTTATCCAGGAAAAGGGAGGTAGCGCCAGGGGGACGATAGATGACGGAGACACGGAGGTGGATGGGAGGTGGATGGCAGAGAAGAGACGGATGGAGTGAACTTCAAAGGAGGAGAAAGAGAGGGAAGGTAGGGTGGGAATGTCCCAAAAAGTACAGCAGGGGGACAGGAGGAGGCCCACTCCACCTCCTGGACGTTCATCCGGTCTGGTGGAGTGGGTAAAGGAGAGGCCACCATAGGAGAGAGCGGTGGGTGAGGTGGTGTCCGAAGGAGTGAGCCAGGTTTCAGTGATGGCAAGAAGGTTAAGAGAGTTGGAGATGAAGAGGTCGTGGATGGAGGTAAGTTTGTTATGGATGGATCTTGAGTTCCAGAGGGTGCAGGAGAAAGGGAGGGAAGGATGAGGGGAGATGTGGATAAGATTGTCGGGGTTAATGGAGCGGGGGGGGGGTGAGAGATGGACCAGTGAAGGGGGCTAGGGGAGAGGTTGATAGAGAGAGGGGGAGAGATGGGACCGTAAGAGAAGGACTAGTGAGGCCGGCCCGGGGAGAAGATGGGTATAGGAAAGGAGCTGGGCGGCATAGTGAGAGATTAGAGTTTAGTTAGATAAGGATTGACGAAGCAGAGAAAAACAGTAAGTGGGACTGTAAAGGATAGAGGAACGGAGTGAAAACAGAAGGTCAAAAAAATATGAACGATGCAAAGTGGGGAAGAGCTGGGGCAAAGCACTGTAGACAATAAAAAGTAGAGGAGAATAAAATAACAAATATCTATGAAAACAATGTGTGGTGGAGAAGAATAAAATAAAGGTGGGAAGAATAAGTGTGATTATATAAAAATAAATAAATAAGTAAATAAATAAAAAAAATTGGTGGTAAGTTGAGATGAAACACCAGAAGCAGTGATGGGGCTACAGAGAGCCCTTACCAGGAGAGACGGAAGGAGAACTCAGGAACGGGGGAGTCCAGGAGGATTTAGGTAGTCACAGAAGTTGGAGTAGACCAAGGGGTCTGGCGATCAGGAGGTAGGCGCAGGAGCTGGAATGGTCCGAGGAGTCGAGCCATCCGGAGGGAACAGAGTTCCAGAGGGTCAAACCAAACAGTTCAGTTCAGAGTTCGGACTCGGCGAGAGTAGGTGGGCCCAGGGGGTCCGGAGTTTAGGTGAGTTCAGTGGGATAAGGTAGAGGGACCAGGGGGTCAGGAGTTAGGTGAGTCCGGTAGGATAAGGTAGTGGCCCAAGGAGTGGCAGGGGAAAGAGAGGGCCTGTGTGGACCAAGGAAACTAGGGCAGGGGGCACATGATTGAGGGTGTTAAATAGACATGAGCCCTGTTGCTTTCTTAGCCCATAGGTCTGTGCTGTTATGATTATAGTTTTATAATACAAACATATTCTAGGGCAGGGGGCACATGAGGCAGACAAGTATGGAGGACAGACACTGGGGAAAGTCAGGCAGCCTAAGATGGAGGCAGTGTGGTGGGGCCACGGAGACCACGGAGACCATGAGGGAGCAAGCACACCACATGGAGAGGCAGCAGGCAGGAAGGGACACAAGGGTTAATTAGAATAGCCGCAGTAAGCAGGGGGAGCAGGCCGAAATTGTGGTCTGTGACAGGAAGCAGGGGATGCCTAGGAAGGGACGGCAGGCTCACCCTCCGACGAAGCGGCGGGAGACCACAGGAGACAGCGGGAGACCACAGCAGTCAGAGCGGGGGGAGACCACAGGAGTCGGCGGGAGACCACAGCAGACGGAGACCACAGCAGCGGGAGGCCAAAGCAGACGGAGCAGCAGGAGTCACGGGGGGGATCAGCTGGAGAACACCAGCGTCGGTCAGGAGGAGCAGGAGCGAAGTAGCCACAGGAACCGGGGGAACAGCAGCCGGAAGACTGGAGATGACACAACAGCCTAGATCCACTGGATAGCGGGAGCAGAGGTCCAGACGGCAGGCGGCAGGTCAGTCATGGAGGTCCAGACTGCAGGTCAGAGGGCAGGTGATGAACCAGACAAGCAGAGCAGGAATAGGAGCAGCGGGAGTCAGCAGCTTGGGTACCAGGAGGTCCAGCATCAGGTAGGAGCACGATAGATGGGTAATGTTCAGCAGAGAAGTGAAGCCACGCCAGGAGAGGCCAGGGAGTGAGGCCGAAGCCGCGGCCTGGCGTAGAGACAACAGCAGAGATTCAGCGGGAAATACCCAGAGAGAGGGAGGCAGAGTTCACCGGCCATTAGTGGTAGAGCACGGTGGTAGAGGAGGAAGGCATGACCGTGGTGGAATGTCTATTTTATTACAGTTTTTCATCATAATTTTCTTTCTCTGCCCGGTCATAATAAGCTGAGCCGTTTAGATATTTTAAAGTAATTTTAATATATATTTTCTGGTTGTTGTCCATCCAGCTTTAAAAATGAGATTTTATTTTTTGGAATGAAAATAATTACATGGGATTTAAAGGATGGAGAAGGCATATTTGGGGACATTGGAGCAGGGGCGGATGGGCTATAGGCCTTACTGGGAATTTTCCAGGTAGGTCGTTGGCCTAATGAGGCCGCCCGGAGGCCGCCTCATGTATTTTTTTCTTTCTGTGCATTTTTTTTCCGTTTTGTCTCTTGGCGGAGCAGGGGGATGGTGGTGGGCGAAAGGTCATTAGGAAGGGTCCGCTTCTGCTATCCTATTTGTCCAGAAGGGGGGCCGTCCCAGCAGTGACGCTGTCCTGGCAGCAAATTGTGAGACTGTCAGTAACAGAGCAGGGGCTGCAGAGGCTCTCATGTGACTCACTTCGGGTCCACCCAGACGGATGTCTCCTGCATCACGGAGCTGAGCGGCGCCGACACAGGTAAGTTAGTAAACTAATTTATACTATACAGGAATACGACACACCATACCCACATATCTGTTGATGAATCACTCACACCTACCATAGCCCATTATGCTACACAGTGAGAACCTCTGCATGATAACCCACACTGACAGCAATATAATTACTCCTTCAACTATCCTTTAGAGTGTCAAAAGCAGAATAGTTCTATTTTCTTTTTTTTGTGTCAGTAGGAATTATAGTAGTGAGCAATGTGGAATTTGCCCAAGCTATTTCTAAGTCAGATGGGTGCATGGGGACATTTTTAGTCAGCGCACATGGTTTAAGCAAAGGTAAAATTGTTCTTGTCATCTTTTTGAGTGTCAATCAGTTATTTGGTAAAGTAAAACAATATTTATATCATATTTTGGGCATACTCAATCTGTGAAATAAAATCTGCATTTTGCATGCTTGAATTTTTTTTTACATGAAAATCCACATTATTAATTTGTCATCTAAGTAACAGGGAATATCATCTATACTCTCTAACAAAAACAATAAAATTATAAAGTTAAACAATCTGTTAAGCATCAGAGTACCATTATTTAGCCTACCAATAAGTTCCCTACAAATAATTAATAGTTAGAATTCATTATCTTTCAGCCAACCACCATCTGTCCATTCCATAAAAATGTCAATACTGCATTTAGGTGATGTTTTACAGGATCTTTTTAACCCTGTGAAGGTTAGCATGAATGGTTTTGACTGTCATTGATATATATATATTTAATGTTGGTGTTTCCCAAATTAATTTTATTGGTTAATGTAAAGTACCCAAATTATTTCATCAAGTATTTTTGCCATCTGAAGTGAAAGTTCACTGAGTGATACATGATCACTGTATCTGGATAGCAAATCTCTTGACTGCTCTTTCTGCAAGTACCCTAAGCTATGACATTACTGAGAAAACTGTGGTCTTCCCAAGAATATTGCTATGCTAGTTGGGGTGTAAGTAGACTGAGAATTGAATTTATTCTGACTAGTCTTATTTTGCAATTAAAATATTTATTAATAATGCATACACCCAACATACCCATGATTGCTCACTGTTGACTGTCGATGGAGAGGCCTAGATAGGGAACATTTGTCTGTGGAAATGTAAATATAATCATCTGGTTGGGGCTGTAATGTCATTTATCTGCATGAAGAGTTTAGTACACAACTGGTACGGATTCAGTTACCCAGCAGCAAAGCGTGCATAGATGTTATTTTCAAATGTTGGCAAGTATGCTTTCCATATGAGTACCCTATTGGTAAAAGCTGTGGTTGAATTGGAAATTCAGATGGGGCAATATGGAAAATGTAAGTAAATGGAATTTGCTAGGTTTACAAAGAAGACAGTAGAAGTGACTGTATGGCATGCCACCTTATTCCAGCCCACTTTGACTACTAGTTAAAAGAAAGTGCCACCGATAAATTCATACAATAACAAGCTACCTATTTCATATTTAACATCCCAAATTTAGTGTACTAACTTAAAGAGTGGTAGCAAACCTTGAAGAGTGACCATGTGCAAGAAAAGCATCACTGATCCTAGGGAGGAATGGTCATAGGCCTTAGCTGGAAAAAGCCTGTCTATTTTTGTGTTGGCTCCACCCACAACTGTTTTGGTCATGCCCACATGAGGCCACTTCAAGAATTTTTTCCAGGGCCACTTTAAGTTCCCAATCCGTCCCTGCATTGGAACTAGCCTAGCTGGATGCCATAGCTAAAGAACCTGATTTTACCACATGCTTTGAGGTAGTAGAAATCTGACTCTTCCATATCTACCATAATTAAAACATTTGAAAACACCATAGTGACTGTCACGAACGCCCAGCATGTCACAGATACAGCACTATGAACAGATGGCTGTGACTGGAGTCACCTTAGTCACTTAGCAATGATTTTCTGCCACCACAAAGGATTTATTATGGTGTCCTTACGTTCACCAAAACCACTTATTAATGTTTCACACTTAAATCACATACACATGTAGCATGAGCCTCCTTGGGCTTTTGAGTTCACAAAGAATAACACACTAGATTAAATGTATTTAGTATGAAAAATGTTTCCAAGGCCTTAGTTACAAAACAGTTTATAAGAAGACGTACAATGTGTTGCACAAATAAGTTTCAGAAAATAAAATGGGAAATAAAACCAGAGTCACTACTTACTTAGTTAAGACTTGGGGGTAAATGTATCAAGGTCCAATTATTATTTTGTTTTATTTTTTTCTTTTTCAGCATTTTAAAATCGCGGCATATCGCGGCTGAAATTTTAGTCCCCAAGTTGCCAAATGTATTAAACTGCGATTTTTACTCTGATCTTAAAAATCGCTGGTCATCTCTGGCGATTTGCTGCGATGTCAAACACTTTCGTGTTTAGCTATCTCTCCTCTGTTTTCCTCATCTAGCTGCGTGATTACTAAACACAATACTGTTACACTGCCCCTGCCTATACAGCTGGAAGTCCGTCAGCTGTCAAAAGTGTAAAAATAGATAAGTTTACAAAAACAAAAGCGTGGGGTTCCCCCACACAGCCACTATTTCACATGACAGCAGCATATCCCCCTGCTATAGTGCCACGCACCCCAGGCTGGTTTCCCTAGTGCTGGTTGTGTGAAAATCAGGGGGACCCCAAGCAAATTTTTCCACGATTTTCACGCAACCAAGAGTAGGCTGGCAGCACTTGAGTTAATAGTGGCCGGGTGTTTTTTTTTAAAAAACTTTTATCTATTTTCACACTTTTGATAGCTCCCGGACCTCAGGCTGTCTAGGCAAGGGCAGTGTAACAGTTATGTGTTTACTAATCACGCTGCTAGGATGCAGAGTGTTGTATTTAGCGATTTTTAAAGCAAGCTCAGGACAGTTTGCTTCATACATTTGAGACTTGTATAACTAGAGTGGCAAACAGTCGGGATTTCTATCGATTTTGTAAATAGCGACTTTGACAGAAACACATCTCTAGCAATTTAACAGCAAATCTCACTTTAATACATCTGCAAGATGAAACACCCGCGAGAAAAATCGCTGGATTTTCAAAAATCGGACCTTGATACATTTACCCCTTGGTGTGTGTGAGGGAACACATTTGAGAAAAATGCGATATTTCAGTCTTGATAGACCCCCTCATATAAATGCACACATTATTGTCTAAGGCAGAAGATTTTAAACCTTTTCCACATAGCTCTCACCCCCCACCTTTGGAGTTTAGCTGTCAATAAGGACAGATTAATCTACCAAATGTCACAGGGTTTAAGAAGTGAGATAGGGATGTCCTGGGACCTGGAATGTTCACAGGACCTTGAGTTCTCACCTCTGCTCATCCTGCTTGAGTGGCTAGATGGTTTAAAAATGTGGGGCTTCAAACTCCTCCAAGATCCTTATCTATCCTTGGTCTGGCTAATTCCAACAGATACTGACACTTGCATAGGTTTCAGACTCATGTCA